>NC_137652.1:1574032-1634032 GCF_963422515.1 Blennius ocellaris | reverse complement strand
ATTTGAAAACAATAGTCTCCCTTCAACTCCATCCCCTCCTCTCTCTCTCTCTCTCTCTCTCTCCCTCTCTCTCCCTCTCCCTCTCAAATAACATGCTCTTTCTCTTCCAAGTTGTCTTTTCTCTGCTTGTATATTTCAGTTTCCTCCCCTTCCTTTTCCACCTTGTTGTTTTTATCACAGACTGTAAACCTGAACTCTTAACTTCCTTCTAGGATTTGAACTGAGTTTCAACTCATCCACTCAGACGTGTGGAAGAGCGACGGCAAAAACATCTGACGACAGCGAGGATCATCGGTCCTTGGTGGGTGCCGCCAAACAAAAGAACCGTTCTGCTGTAATTCCTGTGACACAACAACGCAAGTTAGAATACTTAAAGCTTAAAACTTAATGACGGAGTTAACACCATCCATTATTTACACCTCCTGAGTTATTTAGGCTGTTAATGCTACTCCAAAAGTCATTCGAAGATAAAAATGTGTCTTTCTTGTATTCTTTCAAATTAAAATAATTGGCAACAATATTTCTTGAGAAAATAAACGTTTGCCTAATTCTTTGATGGAGGTTATGATTTGAGTATGAACGATATTTAAAGTGATAAGCAATAGTGAGACTCCACATGACAAACAGCACATTGTACATGTACTTCTCTTGCATCATGCACTTCCACTGCTCCAGCAGCACTCCGATGGCGGCGGCCGCCATGCAAGGTGCTCGACCTCCATTGACAGCGATTTGGCTTTCAGCTACTTCCCGCCGCAAACTCTGACTGGGAGAAGTGGAAGCGGATTGAGAAGAAGACGGATCGGAAGACGAGCCTCAGCGATGTGTGTAACAGATGTTTAGTCTCACCGCAATGCGCAGGACAACGGTTATGTTCATCATTTGATGCATTATTCCCCATCCTATCTCCTCGGCAGTGGCTGCAGCGCTGCTCTGGAAAGACGCCGTGCAAACGAAGGCCTGACCTCTGACCTATCAATTCACCCTGAACTCCGACGTCCGTGGACTTTCTTACTCGTGCATGACCCACACCTGACAATCTTCTCTGGTTTCATAATAAATAATCTGGCTGCTGGAAGATTTCATCACTCCAGCGTTAAAAAAAACCTTTGGGGGCACTTGCCGAAATAACAGATCCTGTCACTCTTGCGAGAACGACAGACTAAAATAATCAGGCGAAGAGTCCTTGAGGGCGACACACGGCAGCAGTGGTGGGCAATATGTCAAAACACCCGTGCCTATTGCTCCTATGCCGGCTCACACGCTGCTGTTGTGTTAATGTGGGTCGACATGCATCAACACTTCAGCATATGTCATCGTTTGAGATCAGACGGGATCGGACGTGTTCTGGCTGGAAGAGCTGCAAGCAAGAATCGGCGAGATCTGCTTTCCAACAACAACGGGCCTCAGATATTCAGAAGAGCAGGACATGTATTCCGTCCCTGGAGGGACACACTGCAGCTACCGTGCCCTGAGCCTTCCGTCTGACTGGTCAGTGTGTGTTGCACATGACAAACGTTTTTTTTTTTTTTTCCTGTTCTTTATTCTCGTCTTGTTCCTCAATACCTCCCCCTTTTTTTCATCAGATTTGATCTTTCATTATCTGTGCCTGCTTGTTCTGTCCTTGTTGATGTGTGTCTTCTCAGTCTCCCTTCATGTCGCGTTGACGTTGCATGTTTAATGACGAGAATAGAAACGGATGTTTTTCACTGTATTACGAATGTTAATTACAAGTTAGTGATGGTTTATCGTTAAAGTAATACTGACACTGTCATTTATTGGCGACACATTCAGGTTGAATTTGTTTTCCATTGTTTACTGAGCTATGTGTTAGTTCCTTCTACTGATCAGAGGACCAATAAATATACATTGATGGTCCACGCTACAATACTTCTGTCTGTAGAGTGTGCCTGCCGGAGGAAAGGAAAGATTGCCCACAAAAAACAAAAAAAAACCACTCTGACATTTGTGTTGCACAGCCGATATGACAGCCTGGTTTTAGTTTGCAAGTGAAACACCCTCATTTGTTATTTCTATCTCAGGTTCACGTTCAGTGTTGCAGTAAACAAAACACAAAGCTTTCAGCATCATGTTTGCTGAATGGTAATTGTTGAAGTCCTACTCAAAGTTGGCCTGCAAATAAAAAACAACAAAAAATCCTGCAGAGGGTTCCAACAGTCTGCAGCTATCCTGCCAACCCCCCCCCCCCCCTCTCTGTGGAGAGAGAGAGAGAGAGAGAGAGACACCAGCTGTCTCATAGCAACAGGATGACACTGTTCCTGACTGCTTGACCACACACACACACACACACACACACACACACACACACAGTACGGTGGCCAAGGGGTGAACTTGATATCATAAACTTGCAGGTTTGATTCCCACCGTGGACTGGGGAATCGAACTTGCGCTTTGACCCTTGACCCCGGCGGCCTGGGGCCGGTGACGTAGCCACCCCTTTGCACCATAGAAGCAGGTTGGGTGGATGTGGGATCATTTGCACTCAAGGTGCCTTGTTCATGTTGCAATCTTGCTTTGAATCAGAGAAATATGAGATTACGTGGGCTTTCATTGTGACTGTACACCAAGAGGAAGATCCCTCCTTCTCTACAGGTTGGTGTTTGAGGTGACGTACACATGGTGTGTCATTTTATTTCCTAAAAAAAAATTAAGAGAAGAAATGTACTTATTCCAGCCGGTACCAGCAGACCAGCTGAGCGTTGGGTTTCAAATACCCTCCATCTGAAATCATCTGCGCTGGCTTTGATCGCAGACCGTCGCCTCAGAGAGGAGGGCGAAGGAGGGCGAGGGAGGGCGAAGGAGGGCGAAGGAGGGCGAAGGAGGGCGAAGGAGGGCGAAGGAGGACGAAGGAGGGCGAAGGAGGGCGAAGGAGGGCGAAGGAGGGCGAAGGAGGGCGAAGGAGGGCGAAGGAGGACGAAGGAGGACGAAGGAGGACGAAGGAGGGCGAAGGAGGACGAAGGAGGACGAGGGAGGGCGAGGGAGGGCGAGGGAGGGCGAAGGAGGGCGAAGGAGGGCGAAGGAGGGCGAAGGAGGGCGAAGAAGGGCGAGGGAGGACGAAGGAGGGCGAAGGAGGACGAAGGAGGACGAAGGAGGGCGAAGGAGGGCGAGGGAGGGCGAGGGAGGGCGAGGGAGGGCGAAGGAGGGCGAAGGAGGGCGAAGGAGGGCGAAGGAGGGCGAAGGAGGGCGAAGGAGGGCGAAGAAGGGCGAGGGAGGGCGAGGGAGGGCGAAGGAGGGCGAAGAAGGGCGAGGGAGGGCGAGGGAGGGCGAGGGAGGGCGAGGGAGGGCGAGGGAGGGCGAAGGAGGGCGAAGGAGGGCGAGGGAGGGCGAGGGAGGGCGAGGGAGGACGAAGGAGGGCGAAGGAGGACGAAGGAGGGCGAAGGAGGGCGAAGGAGGGCGAAGGAGGACGAAGGAGGGCGAAGGAGGGCGAAGGAGGGCGAAGGAGGGCGAAGGAGGGCGAAGGAGGGCGAAGGAGGGCGAAGGAGGACGAAGGAGGGCGAAGGAGGGCGAAGGAGGACGAAGGAGGGCGAAGGAGGGCGAAGGAGGGCGAAGGAGGGCGAAGGAGGGCGAAGCATGGCTCTGCCATCAATGCTCCTGCGAGGGAGGGCGAAGGAGGGCGAAGGAGGACGAAGGAGGACGAAGGAGGGCGAAGGAGGGCGAAGGAGGGCGAAGGAGGGCGAAGGAGGGCGAAGGAGGGCGAAGGAGGGCGAGGGAGGGCGAGGGAGGGCGAGGGAGGACGAAGGAGGACGAAGGAGGACGAAAGAGGGCGAAGGAGGGCGAAGGAGGGCGAAGGAGGGCGAAGGAGGACGAAGGAGGACGAAGGAGGGCGAAGGAGGGCGAAGGAGGGCGAAGGAGGACGAAGGAGGGCGAAGGAGGGCGAAGGAGGACGAAGGAGGGCGAGGGAGGGCGAGGGAGGGCGAAGGAGGGCGAAGGAGGACGAAGGAGGACGAAGGAGGACGAAGGAGGGCGAAGGAGGGCGAAGGAGGGCGAAGGAGGGCGAAGGAGGGCGAAGGAGGGCGAAGGAGGGCGAAGGAGGGCGAGGGAGGGCGAAGGAGGGCGAAGGAGGACGAAGGAGGACGAAGGAGGACGAAGGAGGGCGAAGGAGGGCGAAGGAGGGCGAAGGAGGGCGAAGGAGGACGAAGGAGGACGAAGGAGGACGAAGGAGGGCGAAGGAGGGCGAAGGAGGGCGAAGCATGGCTCTGCCATCAATGCTCCTTCATGACAGTGAAACTTAAAAAAAGAAACCTCTTCGGGTTTTTCAAAAGAAAGCACTTCTTTCATTGTGGCATCGCTTTCATATGGAAGGGAGATGGCGAGGACGGCTCCTTACTGACACAGTTACAAAAACGTAATGGATGATAGCCTTCAAAGGAATCTTCTCGACGCTGCCGTGCTTACAAATGCGAACCTGAAGTTAAGTACGCACGTGGAGATGCACAGGCATATCAAATCTTCTCAGCAAAGTTCCGTCTGCGCTTCTTTTGAGTCTGAGGAAAAAAAACCCGATGCAGACATAATTTAAGCAAATGGAACAAAAGAATGAAAAATCAGTATTTCTGCACGGGGAACCTAGAATCTCTGATACACACTGAAGCCATTTTGCTGTTTTTTCTTCTCTTCTCAGTCTATTTCCTCTCATAAAAAGGTTAGGATGAGAGGACAATATGGTAAAGAAGATGGGAGCTACACTTTGTTAGAGTCCCGTTATTACATCAATTGATCCTTTCAATAACTTCTAAATCTCACATAAAAGTCCGTAAGAGTCCAACTTCTCTGCTGCACAATCCCATTGAGGGTCACAGGGAACCGAGTTCAAGCACAACTGACGATTTCACCCTGGACTGACCATCATCACAGGTCATCTTTATACGCCAATCATCCTCAAATACATGTTCTTGGGGTTTGGGAGGAAGCCAGAGTACGTAATGGAGGCTGGAGAACATGTAAATGACGTCCATAAAACATTCTCACTGCGAGGCCAGAGCGCTAAACCACTACAGTACTGTACAGCCTCACATGAGGGAAGATCAGGTCACACCTGGACTGTGTCTCTATGGAGGTGCTGGGATAAGTAAGCAATATTTAACAGCTTTTAATCATGAATTAAAGTTTTAAAAAGTCATGTTACTCAAACAATCTGCTACCATTGTTGAGAGGGGCTGCCCTGAGCAGACTGCACTGATATTTACACAGATTCTTTATGAGAAATGAGCTGTTTCTCATGCCAACAGCTCTTTTTTTCCCCCCAATAGAAAATGATCATCATTAGATTCCATCTTCTTATCATCCTCATTAATTTGCATTCCGAATCTGTCCGACATTCGACTAATGTATAAAATGCATAAGCACCATGAGCCTACCCTTGTGTGTCTGTGTGATGGTAGTTAGAAATGAAAATGGGAGACGTGTAAGTATAAATATGTCAAGCGCAAGTGTGCTGCTATGTGCAAATGAGACACTGCTATGCACATATAGGCTTCTTTTTTATTTTTTTTCTGTTCATGTCAGTTTGACAGAATAAATCCAGCGAAGTCTGTCCAGACATATATTATTTATTCGTGTGTGTAACTCAGAGAAGCTTCTCGTTCATTCACAGTTGTTGCACCAGCACCAGGAAGAACAATGACCTTGTTAAGACGCTTCCTTTGTTGAGAAGTTGGGATGACTTTGGAACAAAGTGGAGTGATGGCAGGCTGCAGTGCTGCACTCTCCAAGATGACAGAGAGGATTTTGATTTGAGAATTCCTGCTGTTCAAATTTGTTTGCGGAAAGATGGAAAGGGCCTGGATAACCGAAAGAGCTGAACCTATAGCAGCAGAACAAACAACTGACATCAAACCATTCAGGCAAAGGTATATGCTCTCTCACACACACACACACACACACACACACACACACACACACACACACACACACACACACACACACACACACACACACACACACACACACACACACACACACACACACACACACACACACACACACACACACACACACACACACACACACACACACACACACACACACACACACGCACACAGATGAATGCACACCAGACAAGTGTGAGGACGAGATCAAGAGAGTCTACTAAAAAAAAATATATCTATAAATATATAAATAAATAAAATCACAGTGCAATATCAAAATAAGTCTCTTTCATGTCAAGAAGAAAAAGGAATGAGTTATTTTGCCACAATGCACTTTTCAATTTCTAGAATGAAAGGCACATGAGCTGCCCAACTCCTTTTGCGACACAAACAATATGTGGAGCTATTTGAGAGCAAACAAGTGTAGAAGCAACAGAATCGCAGCACATGCATTGATAAAACAGTGTTTAACAAGCAACTCAGGCTGCCGTACCACCCCTTTATCCCCCCCCCCCCCCCTCTCTTTTCTACATTGTTTTGTGCAGGGAGCATTGATCCTCATGCTCCGTCTTTCATACATACGAAATACAAAATGTTTCCATGTGCATGTATATAGACACACGTTCATTGTTCACTTTCATTGTTTCTGTTTTTTGCAGGCAGTGTGATAAAACACCGATTGCGAGCAGGTAATCGTTTTACCTCTTTTAAGATGTTATCTTGCTCAGATAGCTACAACCTTGTTTTCTCAGCATATATGGTGGCAGCGAAACCTGCTCATAATAAAGAAGTGCTCTTATAAAAAAAAAAACTGTTATTTTGCTCGGAAAAGACACAAACAGTTGAAAAACTGGTGAAAGCTCACTAAACAGATCACACACATTTTACATTCCTTTGATGATATTATGATAAAATACTGCTTGTGGAATTCCTCCTCTGAGTACCATGGATGTCAAAATGTTTCCTGGTGGGAATGTTTTAAGAAAGACCCCTCCCACTCAGGGCATCAGCTGTCCTGACTGCTGCCTGTTTAAAGGACCTGCAATCTCTGCATCACCTCAAGAAATATTTTCAACAAGGCTTCAATATCCTCTAACTCTCACTTCTAGTTTGTTCTTTTAATCATTTCTTAACATTTCTTAAGTTCCATGTTGAATAATTTCTGTTCATTTTGCAACACAAATAAATATTTTGTTTCACGTTGTATGTTCTCCCTGGGCCTTCTGGGGTATGCGTGATATTTGAATGTGGTTCTCCGACTTGACTGTAGCTGTGCGTGTGTGGTTGTGTGTGGTTGTGTGTGGTTGTGTGTGGTTGTGTGTGCCGGACCCTGTGTGTTGCTCAGTATCAGCTGAGATCGGCTCTCGCCCCCCCGTAGGGCGGAAAAAGTGCTACAGAGGGTAGATGAAGGGACAATACCAATTACCCATTCTCACCTATTGCTATTGATCATTTACTTTAACAAGGTCATCAATTAAACACACACACACACACACACACACACACACACACACACACACACACACACACACACACACACACACACACACACACACACACACACACACACACACACACACACACACACACACACACACACACACACCTCTGTGGGTGGTCAGGTCACAGCCAGGAGTGTGTGTGTGTGTGTGTGTGTGTGTGTGTGTGTGTGTGTGTGTGTGTGTGTGTGTGTGTGTGTGTGTGTGTGTGTGTGTGTGTGTGTGTGTGTGTGTGTGTGTGTGTGTGTGTGTGTGTGTGTGTGTGCGTGTGTGCGTGGATTGCTTGTGTTCTCATTTGCGAGCGAGTTCCTCTTTCTGGGTCGAAGCCTCGATCCAAAGTTTGCCAGCAGCAGCTGAACTAATCCCTTCATTTTCATCATCCCTTCTTTTTGTCGTCTTCGGGAAACAAAAGGAAGGGTTGTATTTTTCTGTTCCCTCCTTTAAATAAATAATCAAATGTTACTGTGACTTCTCAAAACAACTTCCTGTTAAATGGGGGCTAAAAACAATGATTAATGTGCAGAGGTGGAAATAAACAGCAGGTGCAAATAATGGTGCCAACTGCCCTGTATCCATATATGTATATGCATGTATATGTACCAACACATACATTCTTGCCTGGTATCAGTTCACAGTGTGTCGGTCAATTTCCTGGATAAAATCGGGCTTGGACGTGTCAGCAGCCAAGGCGAGTTTCAGAAGACCTGAATGTGTAGGTCAGGATGACAAAAGCTGACAATTTTATAGAAATTTGCAGGTTGAAGAAGTAATATAAACACTATCTTTTCCCCGTTTGAGACTTGTGCGGTACTACGGTCACCCTGACCTTCACTTTCTGTCTGCCTTGATCTCTTGTTCTCAAATTCAGCTCTGCCTTTCAACACACGTTCTTTAAACCTTCCTTCCTTCCTTCCTTCCTTCTTTCCATGTCATAACAGCAGGACAAAGACCTTGCACCATCCTGAATAATTCATGTTCATTTAGACGTTTAGAAGATTTGTACATGTCCTAATTAATACAACGACGTTTGCCACTCTGCTGTTCCATTTCTTTTTCTCCTGGAATTAACAGAGTAAGAAAACAGGACTGCCAAAGTAAATACAGTTTTTCATTTGTTCATCTACTCCAAATTCATCCACAATCTAGAATGAGTACATCTAGATACAATAACAAACATTCTTCATAATACTACTCAACCAGGTTATTAAACAATGCAAACAAGCATCAAGCAGCACACAGCAATAGAAGACATGTTTATTTGAAGTCATGCAAAGTTTTGTTTGCATTTATGTAGAAATAACAACAAACATACATGTTGTGCAAACAGTATCTCCAATACAAACACACATCGACCAAATTGGTGGATTTCCAATATATATATATATATATATAGTAGTGTAGTGACGGAAACAGCAGCACGAGTTAAGTAAACATGTGAGATAAGCAGTGTCTGCTTGAAGTTCTGAAGCTGATACTGAGAAAAATAACCTTCAAACATGATCACATTGATGCTCCTTTGCCTGATGTTTAATTACATCATAAGCTATAGGGGAATTGCAGTAAGGATAAATACATTTAGTTTTCAGACCTTCTTCCAATCTGCCAAACTTGTAAGCTCACGTATTTCTCCTATTTGTTCCAAGTGAATGTGTTTCTTTCAGTTAAAGAAAGCCGATCTGAAGCTGCAATGAAAAACTACTGAAGCACACAAGTTATACAAAAATCAATCAGAACGTGTCAAATAGTTCTCAACATTTAAATTTAATGTCAAACCAATTAATCACATTAGTAATTATACTCCATTAAAGGTTACACTGTGTGTGTTCCTATTTTTTTCATTGGCAAACTAATAATCCAACATGTAAAAGATGCTGATATTAAGGTCCACACTGGCACAAATGCTGAATTCAGGTAATGGAACCTGTTGACCAGAATTGTGTAACTGACAATTAAATCAAATGTGCTTAAAATGTTTGTCTAATTTGAAGAGAGGATTCGGGGAACCGTTAGGGTTTTTAATCATTTTTTCATCCTACCATTTACAAAAACAGTTTTTTTTTCTTCATTCTCTACTTTTTCTAATGTACCTCTCACCCTCACTCTCACTATCTGTCTTCTCGTCTGTCCCTCCACGTTTCCCAGAGCCTATTTCATGCCCCTGGAAATCTGGCGCCCGGCGCCGGCCGCCTCGCCGGTATATATATCTCCACTCATCCTCCTCCATATTGCCGTGTCGTTCCGCTCCATCCATCCCTCCATCTCTCCTCTTTTCCACCTCCTCTCTGTGCCACTCTTGCTTCATTTGGCTCATGATGAGGTGTCACCGCTCTGTCCTTGAGTGGGCGAGAATCCCCTCTGACGAAAAGTGCCTGTGTGTGTGTGTGTGTGAAGTGATTGCTTGTTCCTGCATGGCACTGTAAATACTTGTATTTTGTGTGAGTGTGCGTGTGCATGTGTGTGCGTGTGTGTGCGTGTGCGTGTGTGTGGCCCAGCCTGCCCTGCAGGAGTGACAGACATCAGGATTGCGCTGTCACAGCAGGAGAAGAGATGATTTACTTGTCAGGGACTGAGGGACAGGAAGGCAGATCCAGCTCTCAGATAGATGCACTGTGCTGCTGTAGGGATAATGTAAAGGTGCCGGGCTATACTGCCGGAACATATAGAGCACTACGAGGAGGAGCGCCGGTGCAAAGTGAACTATTGCACCTGATGCCTGCCTGCCTGCTGCTGCAGTGTTTCCTTTGTGTCGTGATTCATATCATCCCGGCTCAAGTCGCTCCCATATATAGGATGAAGTCATCCTCCCACCTGGAGGAGTATAGAACATCACGTCATGAAGCCGAAGTTTACTTTCACACGCATGCTTTGTATCTTCAGGGCCATGGGGCTATACCCCCTCGCCAATTTAATCATTTTATTTAATGAAGTACTCAACTCCTAAATCCACTTCAGGCTGCTGCTGATGGCATATAATTGTTTTTTTTTTTTTTTGTCATTTGAATGAAGCACAAGAACAGAGTAGAAAGTTCAGATGAAATGAGTCCTTAGTAATATACCATTAAAAAACAAAAAAAGGTCAGTACTGCAGATGGAAAGTCGTGGTATCGTGTGCCTCAACCTTGCTGCTGAGAGGAAAGGTACATGGATTTACTCAATTTAAACTGGAGAAGTGAGGAACGAGCATGGTGGTGCAGTGGTGAAGTCTGGCTTTCACCAGAGGGGGTTTTCATGTCCCCCCCCCCCCCGGGCCTTTGAGCTTGTTATTGCAGAGAAAGATCTTAGCTGTGGTTGGTGACGCCAAATAGTATGAATTGGTCATAGAGGTGAGCTGCGTTTCCATCCTGTCAATCCAACCTCACTGGACAAAGTCGTCAAACTGTGTTTATGTGCACCAAGGATCTCAATTCTGAGTCAATCAATCAATCAATCCCATATTGCCGTTTTCTACTGCATGGTAACAATGACCGTCTGTGACATGAACACATGATCCCACATCCAGCTTTACCCAGAAGCCCATCAGCAACAAAAGATTGATTTGTAAGCAAGATGAATCAAACATTCCTTATATTTATTCCATTCCTTTTGAAGCTGCAACAGCGACGCTCCTGCATTGACCAGTTTCTTTTTTTCTTTTATTCCAACGCGAGGCAGTTCATGTCACGTGGTGATGCATAACAGGCAAGTGCAGAAAGCCCTGACAGTTCGCATTACACAACCTGCTTCAATCAGATAGAAGTGCTTATATTTGATTGGACTGGCATTTATTCCGATTGCTTCTGGCTCATATATCTGCCGCTTGTGTCAATCTACTCAGAGGGGCAGCTCGTCTTTCACCCATCATCAATAAAGCGGGACTCCGTTTCACAAAAAGAGACAAATACAAGAAGGAGCGAAGGCCATGTGAGGGTGGAGAGAGTGAATCCTCCTTCCAGGGAGGGGTGGGCCGTTGACAGGCTGGGAGGCAGTGGCCTGCTGCCACTAGCTGGGCTACAATCCTGTTCCGGGGGCAACTGGGAGCCTCACCAGTGAAACACCACCAGAACCAGCAGACACACACCCCCGAGGAGGTTTCAATGGACCAGGCAATGTCAGAGGGTCATTGCTCGTGTGTGTGTGTGTGTGTGTGTGTGTGTGTACAGTATGGTAACCATGTTTTTAAAACACATAAGGCCAATGTCACTCTGGGGATAAGATAATACATCATAAAGCTATTAATCCTCATCCTTCTGAGCTCCAAGTGCACTTTTCTTTTTTTTAAACTTCAGATAAAAAAAGAAGGTGGCAAAGATCTAAAGTTTTCTGGTTTTGTAGAGCAGTTTTTTGCAAGTTACCACAAACATCCCACAAATGTTGTATTAGTCCATCTGCATTTGACTTAAAAATTATTGAACTGTGTGAAAATACAAATCACCTAATAAGTTGCTCCTCATTAAGTTCATATTATAATCCAAGACCTTAGATATGAAAAGGAAACACAATCAGTCTCAATTTCAGTTTCATGTAATGAAATACTGGCAAACGTGTTTGACTGAAGAAGATTTAACTGGAATGGAGTTTTTCCTGTTAAGTCTTGATGTTCATCCGAGCAAAAAACTTCATCCTAATACTTCCTTGGGCTGGGATCTGGAGTTGACGCGCTGAGTGGCGGCTGAATCGCTGCCCCACAAAGTGACAGACGAGACAAGACTGTGGGTGAAAATTCAAACACAAGCCAGCCAGTCCAATGTAACGTCTACAGTCTCTTTGAATGACATCCAAGTCGAGGCACATGATCGGAGTTGTGCTGCAGGAAAATGACAAACTCACGCGACATGTGACTTGCAGGAGAGAAAAATGGGTGTTTTGGGCATTTACTGTACAATGTGCAGACCCACGTGAAGGAGACTCTGGGTTCGGAGTCCAAGGTTGGTCAAACTGTCTCTGCTCAATCGTCATCCCTGCTGCAAAGAACATTCACTTTTATTATGAGTGCTCTTATAAAAAAATATGTTCATGACTATTCATACGGTGTCCTGAAAAAAGCATTGATTTATGTAGCACAAGTGATCATTAGTCTGCCATAACTGGACCAGGCAGTTATTAGCGGATCATGATCGCCTTGTCGTCGTTCCATAATTCAATTTAGAAATTAAATGTTGACACGCCGAGTCGTATTGCAGCGATCTTCAATTGATCATGGCAATTTAGGGAGTTTTAAACAACCGAGATTCGTAATGCACGCGAGCCTTTGATTGGTTCCTCTGGGACAGGCAGTCTATTAAGTTGTCATGACCGGACAGGCGGACGCGGCCTGCAGCCGCGCACATGATGGCAGATGTAAAGGTTCCTTCACGACAGGACACACCTCATATTAAAATCGGAGACAGAATTTTAGACGGCAGTTAAAATGGCACCAATATCTATCAGCGTTTTGGACAGACACATAAGTGTTATTATATTTCAAAAGGAATGGTTGTAAAGTATTTAAAATGAAGCCGGAGCAAACTGCAGAAGAGTAAACGCCCAACCCTGGCTTGAGGTCGTCACTGAGAATGTGAGAAATCACAGTGAAGGTATACTGACGGTAATTGCGGCTTTAAGACGGTGGCAATCGGAACAATAATTTATGCTTGAGCTCGTGGGAAATTAGCTGACATAAGCGTTTGACTGTCAGTGTCATAATCAAAGCAATAGATCACCTCAAGGCTACAAACTCAAGCAATTGACTTATCAAGGGTGAGTATCAATGAGCCTTGATCACTGTGCAAATAACGAAATGTGATTTTCACTCCAGTTAATAAGAAAAGACTGATCACACTGCTGCCCGCAAAACTTCCTGATGACCTGTTGTCGCTTCCACATCTCAGTAAAGTCGAGAAACATCTACTATAGAGGAAAAACATCTCTGGAACGTGCAGCACTGCACATGTACAGAACAGGAATACATTTTAAGTGGCTCTACCACAATAACAATGTAGATTTGTACATCAACTCATTCTTCACATGATGTAGTGACATCTTTTACATACGGTAGATACTTATTTGACCAATAGGATGAAGAAAGACGCAGTTTAAAGGAGCCTGATATGCAAAGAAGTGTTTTGATGCCCTTTTAGTGTGTATGGCTGAACGTGAAACTTTTAGAATGAATAAATTCCATTGCTGTTCTATATTTTATGTGTAAACAGGACCTAAAACACCAAGTAGGCCACCAACTGTACTTGTGAACTAATGTCTGTGATCGAGCCAGTCTCACGCTGGAGACACAGAACCAGCGTCTGTAGACAAACTACATGTCAACTTCAGAACATGGCTTTCAAAGCAATAAATTGCATGCCTAAAAAAAAAAACGTACAGAGAATTCTAGATTGACAAATCAAAAGAAATGAACTTCACACTTGTCAGTGTGGATGTGCAGCGGCAATCACATCGGGGATTAGCAATCCCAAACGGTTCAGATTGGACTTTGGACAGATTGCCCAGCTCCAGTCCACAGCTTTGGTCTTCTGAAACATCTTAGAAGTTAATGAAGTAAAGAATATGTTTCCACGATTCTCCCGGATCCATCTACTTTACACAAATCAAGTCCATGGAATGCTTGACCCTGGCAGTGTGCACCTGAGACAGAAAATCGCAGATTTTAATGTGTTTTGTGTGCTTAATATTTGAATACACTATGAATTGGTCAAATTTCTCACGGGACTCTATTGTTCCCTAATGATGCGTCAATGTGACTTTGCTCATCCCTTTTGGTTTTTAAATATTCTCGGGCACACTGTTGTAATTTTTAGTCCAAAATCTCACCAATTGGTAGAAGGTTGCCATTAAACATTGACATTTTATGGAGGGAAATTGTTTTTTCAACTAATTGGATGAATCCTGCTTTCACACTCCTCTGTGATCATGTTTATCATGTATGTTTATTAAGATCACACCACAATGTCAAATAAAACTTAACCTTTCTGTGCATCCTCTATCAGGTTATTCGATTTTCTTCTGAATTAATTTCTGAAAAATGTAAACATCTCTTTTTTCCCCTTTGTTGATAATGTGTTCAAATTAATAGACATTCTTGTGAACTGCCATGATATCTGGATTTCAAAGTGAAGCAGTTTGTTTGAGGGTCCTAATGCTTTGAGGGTTATGCAACTACTTGAAACTACCCAGAAATACTGTGGGATCACAGTAAACTGCTCCCAACTCGGAGTACTAGAAGAAAAAAATACCAGATCTTGCATTTCTGAGCTCTGCTCCCAGTGTTTATGTTCACGATCCATCCAGCTGGGTGTCGTGTACATTGTGATTTAATAAAGGGGCATTCTAGCAATTGTACATCAATGACTTTTTCTTCAGCTGTAACCATGGCCAACTTTATCTACATTTCCTTCAAATAACAAAAAGCTGTATGAAATATATCTCCAGTAAACACTTCAGCAGACGCACGACATCACCTCAGCTTAAGAGAGGACCACGTTCTTCTCATGTGTCGAAAATGTTTGGTTTTTTAACTGCGGTAGTTATTTGCTTCTAGCTGTACTAGAATATAGGAAGATAGGTCTTAAGAAGCTGACGCCATGAGTCCACCCACGTAAACGGAGATAAACCAGGAAGCAGTGTGACTGAAGTCAAAATCAAAATATCCTGATGGAGAGAACAAGGAGGAGAATATTCACATCCAAATATGGCAACTGGAACACACTGTGTAACACGGGAAACATTTCATTCTGTAAGCCGTAATGCTGCTGCAAAAAGTGCATAGCGCAATAAGATTTGCATTTGAACTAATTTTGATCCGGCATGCAAAGACACTCTCACACTCCGGCTCTGTGAAGACCCACATTTCCCGGCTCTCACTCACACAAAGTGACTGCAGCGCAAGAGCAACTAATGGAGGTGCAGGAGTACAGCAGAACATAAAGCGGGGAAAGTATTCCCTTATGTCAGGGTTGGTTAACACGGGAAGTAAAAGTCTCTCTCACACATACACGGAAACACGTACACACCGTCACACGGACCCCGTGGCTCATGGAGGAGAGGCTGAGTGGCAGGTAGAGAGGTGAAGCATCAGTCACCGTTAGGACTGATTGCTCGGCTGAGGGCTCTTAGCTCTATGGGGACATGCATGTGTGTGTGTGTGTGTGTGTTTACTGCCATGAGTGGTGAACTTGGGCTGAAATACACAGTAAACACACCTGAGGCAACACTTGTTTGTGCTCATTCCCATGTTGTCTGTGAATAAAGCATTTGTTTTTCTGGACTGGTGAGGACATCAGCATGATCGCACGTCAACGCATTGGGAACAAACCCCCCCCCCCTACACCCCCTACACCCCCCCCCCAACGTTAAATCCTTATATAAAGGTTCATGGTCAGCTGAAGTCTGTGGAGTCAATTCAATGTCCCCAGAAAGCCTGAGAATGTGTGTGTGTTATTAGAACGGCAGTACAGTAATGTGGACCCTGGATCCTCCCCCAGGGCCAAGTTCAACATCATGTTTTCTCTCCACTTACAGAACACCTCTGCAGTCCAATTCACTTCTGTCCTCTACACTTCTAGAAGCCAGCACATATCTGCACTCATTCCTTTTTCTATAATTTCCTCCCCATGGGATTAAAAAAAAAAAGAAAAAAAAAAGTCTTGTATGTCAGCAATTGTGACTCGGGGGGGGTGGTGCACGTGTCCCTTAAACATCTTGGATGCTTGAGTAAATTCCGCTTGAATGTAGTCAGTGTTCACCGTGTAATTTCATGCAGAGTGTGTTTAGCTTCCAACATCATTTACTTGCAGATCACACAGCTTAACTGGCAGGGCGTACTGGGTTCTGCAAAACATTGCCTTCACAGCGGCTGCATTCCGAGAGAATAATCAAATATGCTCTAATTAGCCTGCGTCTCATTAACCTTTGACTTGACAAGGTGTTTTATACTTGTTGAAATAATCTTAATAGATGACATGTGGGTTGGTGGCAAATACGGATTTTTTTCCCTTAACATCCCACCAGTCTGCGTGTTGCTTTATATGTCGCCTTCCTGCAGTCATCTGGTTTAACTGAACAAAGACTTGCTGTCAGGAAAAAGCTGCATTCTTTTACCAATCATCCTTTTACTTCAATAAATGCATTTTAAAGCTCATAATTTGCACATTCCTCATCTCATGCTGGATAACAAGCTGCATGACTGCGTTGGTATTGCCAGCGAAGGGCAGGTTACATTTCGTTTTATTGTATTCAATGAGTATCTGTTCACAAATGTACGCCATTTAGACCCCCGAGGTTTTTTCACAAACCTGACGTTACCAACAGATAGTAAAATTAGTGAAGGACCTCTTGACTCGCTTGTGCAAGCAAATGTATTGTAGTTGCGCAATGGCTATGTAATTTGGTTCTATATTCACCCCCTGCAACCAACATCATGCTGTATTTCACACTTGTGACTCTACGGTCCCTTATATCTAGACTAATTAAAAACAGTGGTTGTGAGCTGTGGAGAGAATCCAATAATACATTGATCAACCAGACGTAAATAATCAGTGCAGGACACAAACATAGATACATATGTACTTTTACACTCAAATTTAACATAGCCTTAGGCAATTATTATTTCAATTATTATTCTATAAAACCTTGGGAACATAGAGAATTAATTGGATGTAGGATTCGTGAGGTTACATTAATTATTTGTAATCCAACGCCTGATGAAAGGAAGGAAATGTGTATGCTGGTATGTTTCTTATTTATCCCATTTTAAACAATATAATGTCAATTCATTAGGGAGAAGCAACAAGCAATGCACGTTTGATGGCATTAAACCAGCTGTGTCCATTCTCAGCAGTGCGCTACATACGTCACAGATCATTCTTTATGAATAAATCAATTTCAATCTTCTGATTTGAAATCAAGGAGGAAGGCAAATAGGTGCATAATGTGCAGCACAGCTGCTTTTCTTCATTATGTGAATATCCGAGGCAGTGGAGGAGCCACAGTGTGAATCACTCTGCTCTGCTGCCTGACAAACATTCTGAAAACTTCTTTCACGATCATGAATATGTATGCGCGCCACGCACACACCGTCTAAATACTCTCAGTTAACCTTTAACAGCCCCTGTGACGGAGCAACGCCGTCAGTAACGGGGCAGCGGCACACACTCGCGCACGCGCGCGCACACACACGCACACCCACACGCCCTGCGTCGCGCAGGCTGCACACAAACATACACGTCACAAACATTTCCTCACGTTCCCTCCGTTTTTCACATCACGACATGCAGTTAGTTCATCTCCTGCTTCCCCGACTGTTTCTCCTGTGCAAACATTCACACACGCACGCACGCACCTATATACGCACGCACACGCACACACGCGTCTACAATGATAGAAGTCTTACCGTGACATGACGCCTCGGTGCAGTGGACACTGACAGCCAAGACGGGGCGGAGGTGAGTCCAGGCTTATGAGCGCATGAGAGAAGTACAGATCACGTGATCAGGAGTCACTTTGATGAATTGTTAATTTTTGTTTTGTTTCTGAGTGGGATTGTTTTCTGTTTTGCTGTAGAACATGCTTTTGTTTATTTGACTGTCCTTTTTAAAGAGGAGGCGAATATATATTTTCATTTTTGATGATTGGTTTGTTTACGTTAAACCACGCCCATCGGAGGGGATCACCATTTAAAAGCAGGAAGGGAAGCTACAGTATGTAAAAGGAGTCTGTCCCTGGAGGTGCCCACATGCCTATACTGGGAAGCGGAGGAAGTGCTTCCTCTCCTAGTGCCATGTGCTATTGTTTGCATTCTATCTGTTGCTAATTTAAGGAGAAACACTGTTTAACCAAATCCATATGAAGCAGAATGTGACCAGAAGGAGACGCTCCTGAAGAAGTTGGGACTCTGCTGCTGCAGCAGGACGTTTCAGAATGTTAGTAAAACATATTGTGTGTCTGAATATGTTAATCAGCTGCACTCAATATTTTCTTTACAAAGAAATGTGCAGTTTGAACAGCACATAAATGACTATTCAGACCAACCTGAGTGACTCTGACCTCCTTATCTAACTATGTGAGATCAGATCATTTAATGATCCTCTACTAATGATCATAATTAGTAGCAGACAGGAGGATATCCTGAGCCCCCATTTAATCATAGAAACAAACAAAAAGATCATCTAACGATTGCCAAGCCCAGACACACACCGCTCAGACTCTGCAAAGCCGACATTCTGCTTCGTATGGGTTTGGTTGAACAGTGTTTCTCCATAACTTAGCAACAGATGTCATGTAAACAATAGCACATGGCATAAGGAGGAGAAGCACTTCCTTCTCCTCCCAAGATGGGCATGTGGGCGGAGCCTGTCCAGCTCATATACATATACAATGTTTGTGGACCAATAGGAACCATGTAGAAGTGTTGAAAAGTTGCGTGGGGAAAAAAATCCTTTAACTTAGTTAATTTGCTGATTTTTTTTTTTTTTTAAGTAACTGAGTTAGATTCCAAGTAGCTTTGTAGTTACTTTGAGCAGCTGCCGACACCTTCCATCATCTCAACATAAAACGTCGGCTCTCATTTGTCACACATTTTTCTAGTGTCCTCATATTCTTTTGTGTGTGTATGTGGCCTTGTGCCCCTCCCTCTTTATTGGCTCCACCTGATTGATTGTACCATCTGGGTCTGGTTTTCCCGTTCAGTGTTACCAGGTGTACAACAATTACCATATTGGTACTATAATTTGTCCCACTATACAATGTATGATCCATAAATCCACAAAAAGGCAGAATGTATGATACTGTGGCTGTTTCATGAAGGTGTCGTAGTAAAATCAGCCTGCCGCAGACGACCCGACACGTTTTTGGGGAACCAATCAGTGTAAAGCTACTGCGAGTTGTGACGACTGATTGTATCCTGCTAAATCCTGCCTCGGACATGGTAAAGGTTTAATATTTGGTTATGATGGTTGTGTGATAATTCCCCCTGAAATACAATACTTTTAATTATGTGGTACAATAAATTTGCATTTCTGTTCCCTCTCTGTCATCGTGTATAATGTGTATAATGTGTATAATGTGTATAATGTGTATATGTCCTTGTGCCTTTGTCAGTCGATCTATCTTTGTGTGGTCTAATCCGTTCATTGCCCCCGTTTGATGAACTGCTTAAACTCATCTGTTGATTCTCATCTGTTTGTAGTTACTTGATTAACATCTTCAATAAAGTCTGCATGCCGTTTTGATTCCAAGTCTGCACCTTGGATCCTTTATGAAGGCGTCATAACATCATAGAAAACAGGACAGTTGTTTATGGTGGCTTTTTATACCAACACAGCAATCAGCAATGACAAAGAATGAATGTTTGATGATTCACATAAAAACAGCAACACAAGGACACGTTATCGAGGCTTTAGTGCAAAATGGGCATCTTCATCAGTTGAAACTTCTCTTTTAGAAGTGAGACACTCTTACAGTTTAATTCAAGTGACAGAAACACAAACTGTGTGAGTTTAACTTAAGAAAGTTAAATACCTTCACTGCAAGAACAGAGACATTTGTGCATCATTCATAAATGGATTTCAAAATCCTCAAGACGTTGGAGTGCGCCACACCCGGGAAGTGATGGGAAAGAAAGGCTAAGCTTGCATCGCCTCCACTTCGAATTTCCAGTCAATCACACAACAGTTGTCAGGCTCCAGATGTAGCAGATGAGAACAAGCTGTGAGCGCTAAGTAACCAGGAATGTGAGACAAGAAAGATGTGTGATCTCTTCTGACAGCCACGGCAGAGAGAACACATTTCTATTTCCAACATATGTAAAAACCTGAAGGCCGATATCAGAAACAAAGAAATGGTGTATTATTGTGTATTCGTGTTATTTTGGAATACTCAAACCAGGATCCAAAATCTCAATCTGGTGCACAAAGACGAAACTGTTTGAGAACGAGAGGTATAATCAATTCTTTCTAAATGCCATCAGAAGCCGTGGGGAGAAAGTTCTTTGTTAGTTAACTTCCAATTATCATACTCTTCCATGAGTTTAGGCTTGTTTTCCTCATTTTAAATGTTTTTTGGTTGTTTAAATAAATAAATGTGACACAAATCCAACACATGTCAATATGTCAGCCTTTGCAAGGTTTCTGCACTTAATCCCATGTGAGCTTCCATCCAGAAGGTCCAGGAACTGCCAAGTGGTTTAAAGTCCCATAATGCAGCTTTCCCATCGGCACACAGCTCCACAACGGTTTGGCTTCAGTGAAGGCTTTGTTATTCATGCGGTGCCACACTCGGTAATCTCAATGTATTATCACGGCCTATCTGTTATGAATTCAGAAATGAACCGGCGGCCCATAGGACTGACTGGGACGTCTCCACTGTCACAGGAGAGCAGAATGAAGTCTGTTTGGAAACGACCACGCAGCTGCCTCACTGGCAGCTTCGGCAAACACGAAAGTCCCAGCGATGTAAAATAGTTCTGAAAGAGAGCGCATCAAGTCGTCAATTTGTGTTTGTTTTGCTTGTAACGCGGTTAAAACCGGTGGTGAACGGATGAGGAACGGAGCGTGTTTGAAGGTTAGGAGGCAGGCTTTTGGGTTGGCTGACTTGAATGAATGAGTAATGTTCTCCCAGCCCTCAGCAGCGACGGCTGAAGTGCCCTTGGAAAAGGCACTGAACCTCCAGTTGCTCCAATCGAGATGCTCAGTGGCCAGAAATGCAAAATTGTGGCTGCACTGGGTGCTTACCAAATGAGGTTGAGTGAAAGAGTGCAACCAGGGTGGGAAAACAGCCACCCTGCGAATGCTGGATCCTTCTGGCTGCGACTTGTACCATAAGTTAGCTTGTTCTGCCAGCCATGTTGGCAGGTAACTCGTCACCATTTGCAAGTTCTGTCTCACGCTGCAAATCTCGTTGGCATGAAAAATGTTTGGAATATTTGATAAACATGCCGGGGACCAGCAGACAACATAGTTTAAAGGTCCTGCTCCGATTTCAGTTTGCTGGAATGTTAATGCTAACACTGTTTCTGGCTGTTTACTGTGTAATTCAATTACAGGAAAATACAGTACTCCATTGAAATCGGGCTGCTGAAATTATTATTCGAGTTTAGATAAATAGTATTATTTATGTGAAGTCAAATTTTTATGTCCGGGTTTAATTTATATAACATTAAACTTACTCTTTGCTTTGCTTTCCTAATTCCTGTTACAAGTCGAATGCCTCTGATCTGGAGGGTCAACTTCAATCTGACTCTCTTTATTATACTGCATATAATTTATGGTGCAGCTATTACTAAAGATCAATAGCACTTAAACTGCTCCATTGATATTGAAACCTGCACTGATTTACAAGCACATCGGTCTTTGGTTAAACCCAAACACACATGCATCCATATACACACACATATTCACACACAAAGCCAAACACACACACACACACATACACACACACACACATTTGTATGTTTGATATGATTCAGAACATCCCCTGTGTCCCGATGTTCTCCTTGTGCGCTGTTCATTTCCTGTGATTGCTGCTCGAGTCACACACCAGATACACACTTGACTAACTACAAAACCAAATAAATGAATAAATAAATAAATAAACAACACTGTCTTTTCATTAGATCGGATTGCCAGATATGTTTGTCACCAGTTTTCTTCAAAGCCTGAAAGGCCAGCAAAACACCACCGCACACTCAGTTTGGCTGTGTACTGTATGAGAGGAAGCCATATTGATTTACATTCCGTACAGGTTGGTCGTGAAGTGGGTTGTGAAGGATTAGTTCTCGGCAGTGAATGTAAACACACACACACATACACACACACACACACACACACACAAGATCATGCACGCACACACACACACACACACACATACATGGCTCACGACCTTCACTTCAAATAGCACACACTGCATAAGGCAGTGACTGTGTGTGTGTGTGTGTGTGTGTGTGTGTGTGTGTGTGTGTGTGTGTGTGTGTGTGTGTGTGTGTGTGTGTGTGTGTGTGTGTGTGTGTGTGTGTGTGTGTGTGCCAACTACCGGTGCACTTGAACCTCAGAGTTGTCAGCACTGCCAAGGATACGACACTGGCTCTGCAGAAAACACCCGGCAGATGGATGAATAGACGTTCTGGCGGAATGGGATGAAATCCTTTAAAGTCACTGGACCAAGTGATGCAGCAACACCACAGGGGTGGAAATTTGATTGGTGACCAAAGGCTACCACTTGGAAAGACAAAGTGTCATCACAGGTCACTCGAAGATTCAAGGATTTTCGCGATCGATGATATTTTAAAATGGGTTTTCCTGCGGGACACTATGATTGAGCCCACAAGAGAGAGATCGGGAAACAAGTTCAGCAAAAGCAGCAAATTCAAAAGCCCAGGGTGTGCGTTTATATGTGGTACTACTGCACATGCACTTCTGCACACAATAAAGCTTTGGAAATATCTCTGTTGGTGAATTTATGTGTTATCACAAACTGTAAATCACTGGATTCTTCCTTATTGGCAGGTCCAATTCCCAGGGACTCTTTCCATGTTACAGGTCAATGCAAGTGGCATGCAGATGATGCTCACCACCGGAGCAGCTCACGCATGAGACAAAAACCTGGAGCACTGTCACATTTCTGAATGTTGGAGTTCAAAGACTTAACAGTAAAGGTCATCATTAAATCAGAATGGCAATTTCAATTTCTTTGAATCAACCAGCCAGCTGAGTCAAAGTCAATTTGGAGCGACGAGGCATCAAGGTCTCCTCCTCTGAAATCTGATCACATAAAATGCTACTTGAAATGTCAAACCGCTGGGGAATCTCATCGATTTGCCGATTTATCCAGTTACTGGTTATCAGTAGCAGCAGCACAAAGAAAATGGACATTTCCACTTACCTTTCCTTCCTACATTACCTCCCTTGATGAAAACCCAGTGAAACATACGGTAGACACTCTCACGTTTCTTTACGACATCACATTCGGTGCAATGTATGCGAAGCAGTTTTCATTGTGTCACTATAATATGTATGTATCACATGTTTTGGACAACTTCTGACACATACTACCAATCACTGCATCAATAGATATGTAAAAATCCCCCTAGTGGAATTCAATAACATATGAATACACATTTCCAGATCATAATTTTGCTCCGGAAGTGATGCGTCCTGGTGGACATCTAATTGCTTCACCCCACATTTTGCAGAGTTTCACCCTTTGTTTTGATTACAAGTAAGTGCAGCAATACTCATTGTATTGACCTGTATATAGATCTTCTCTGTACTGTTGTTCAACCTTGTAATTCACTCGACATTGGACAAATGGACATGAACTACAAATCCACATGGAGGTAATGGCGAATTATTATCAAAACTCTCCCCAAAAAACAGCCTACAGGCAGAGGAAGGTGTAACAAACAGTGACCCAAATTTGTTCCCAGACACACACAAGAAGATTTGTTTAGATTAAGAGTCTCATTTCTAGGCCCACGGAATGTTTACATACTATGTTGGAAATGAAACTGAACAGAGGTATTTACAGAAATAGGGAGACAAGTGGGAGATGCGATAAGAAGACAGCGTTTTCATGGCTCCTTTAGGTTTTGCTGGAGCCCCCCTGCTCAGAGGAATACCTGCTGCCCCGTTGGGATCGAGCGCCCTGTGGCTCCAGCGTCCCACACACACCTAAAGCAGCTCTGTTCCATCTTGAGGTGCACAAATACAATCTACCCCACACACTGATGCTACATGCAAGCCTCTCTCTCTCTCTCTCTCTCTCTCTCTCTCTCTCTCAACAGTTGCAGGAGTGTTGGTTTACGGTCGACATGTGTGTGAGAGGAACTGGAAACAGACAATGTTGGAAGAAGAGCTGAGGCAAACCCAAACCTCCCACTGCGTCTCAACACGTCCAGCCTCCAGCTGCGCTCCGCAGCCAAACCCACCTGCTCCCCCATCCAGCCATCCACTGCACCCCCCCCCCAGCACCGCCTCGCGCTACACCCGTCACGGAGTCGTGCAAACGGGCTCCCCACAGTCACCCCACAGTCACCTGTCCTTCCATGCACGCACGCACGCGCCCAGCCCTCTGCGGGGACGGGCGCGCGCGCGCGCGCGCTGCGAGCGAGCGTCTTACCTTGAGCGCTTCTATATCCAAAGACGTCGACCGGTCCATGACTGAGAGTGGAGAAGTGAAATCAGTCACGAGGATATACAAGTCCCGCCGCGGAGGAGACGAGACGGACGGGGAATAAAATAAATGAAAAAAACAAAACAAAACCAGAGACCAGAAAAGTTGGGGTGCTCTCTAGAGTCCCGAACTCTGCTGCAACATCCCTCGGATGATAGTTTGGACTGGATTGTTAATATTCCAGCACGGTGATCACGGCTCTGCTCAGCTTCAAGCCTGCCGGTGGTTCGCCTGGTAAAGCCCAGACTCCATACCGCAGAAGTGCCCCTTTCCTCCGGCCCCGGTTGGCCCGTGCGGGGGACGGGAGAAAGAAAAACAAACAACCAAACAGGGGGGGGGGAAAGGGATGGAAATGAGACGTGCGTAATGTTGGAAAGCTGCGGCTTTAGCGCACCTGACGAGCCGGTGTTGTGTTGTTACATCTGAGTCCGAAATAAATCCCCCCCCCTCTGCTGGAATGAAGCCGGGATCCAGACTCTCCTGGTGGCCGGTCAGCGGATAAATGCCGTTATTTCCCGTTGAATCTCGGTAAACGTGAGCGCGAGGTGTTGAGTCTGCTCCTGCAGTGAGAGCCGAAGTGGAGAGGAGACGTCCGGATCAGAGAGACGAGATTCTTCCTCGCCTGGGCGACTTCCATGCGGCAAACCGCCAGAGATATCAGCTCTCCACGAAAAGAGAGAGAGAGAGACAGAGACAGAGAGAGAGAGAGAGAGAGGGAGAGAGAGAGAGAGAGAGAGAAGGAGGGAGGAGGGGATGGAGTTGAAGGGAGGAAGGAAGCTCGGTGTCTATAATTTCAATGACTGACGCGCCAGTGTGTTGGTGACAGGGAGGGGGCGCGAGCTGATCAGGCAGATGAATCGACAACGCTGCTTTGCCTCTAAAGTCAAGAAGGAGATTTAAAATGCAGGAGCTGTTTGGAGAGTCCCCCCCCCCATCAGTTTCTTCATCTCCCCTTCTTTCTTATTTCACCACCTCATCTCTCTTACTTTCGCCCTCAATCATTCTCTTTCTTTCTTTCCCCTCAGTTTCACTCTTTTGCACCCTTCTCACCCATCTGTCCTCTTTTCTTAATCTTGTTCTCTGTCTCTCTTTCTATCTCCCTCTCTCTCTCTCTCTCATCCCTCTTTCCCTGTTTTCTTCTCTCTGCTTTCTATTTTTGTCTCTCTTCCTCTTTATCCCAACATGTTTTTTGTTCTCTTGTCTCCCCTTTCTTTTCGCCTATGATTATTGTCTGTGCCCCCCCCCCCCTCCCCATTTCCTTTCCTTTCCTTTCCTTTCCTTCTTCTCTCTTCTGTCTTTCTGTACAGGTTAATGTGAATTATTGAAGCCACTCTGTGCATCCACGTAAAGCACCTTCCTGATCTATAATCACACGGTGGCTACCTGTGAATAGAAATGTGAATATGATCACATTTAAACCCTAACAAAACTTTTCCTCCCTTTTCTTTCTTCCCTGTTCTGGTGCAAAGTGTCCTAATCCTTCTCCTGCATAATAAGGTGTCGCCGCCTGCCGACCACAAGGGCTTTTCATTATCTGTAATACACCTTTTGAATAATGTCTTCAAGGAGCTGTAATGAGAAGAAGACTAGAGGAGAAACGATGTTAAAAAAAAAAGAGGTATGAAGAAGACCAGCAGAGAGTAGAGGGCAAAATGACAAGATCAGAAGTGTGACGGCACAAAAAAGCAAAGCAAATGTAAGAGAGGGACTGTGGAGAGGAGTGGGAACAAGAAAAACAAATGGGAGTAGAAAAGGAAAGGCGAATACCAGAGATCAACAGAGAGGAGAAAGAAACCAAAGAGACAAGAGCAGAAAGAGATGTATAGAGATGAAAAGAAAAGAGCATAGCATATCAGTGGAAAACAGAATACAACATAAGTTGACAAAAGAGGAGGAGAGAGGGAAGACGGACTGCAGACGTCCATCCAACAATTTGGTGTTTAGTGAGAATTCTTTAGGAGTAGTCTATTATTATCATCTCGCTTTGTGGGACACTGTTCGCTTTAACATCCCTGGGACATAACAAAATGTATAAAAATAAAATATTGCATAAAAAAAGATGCGGTACATTGAACTTTATTTAAAAAAAAAAAAAAAAAGTGACATCTTTTCGATTTTCATTGCGGCTGAATCCCTGAGCACCGATCATTTAAAGACGGAACATGAAGTTTAATTTATTCTTTCAGCTTTGATTCCAGATTGCAGACACCTACTGTCCTCTGCAGTTCAACGTTTTACTGTTTTATCAGTAAAGTTGATGAAGTTTTACCAACTTCATTGTCTTCAGGTTAACCTGCCGCGTTGCATGTGATGACTGCAGGTGAGGTGAGGCTCTGAGACGCGTCGTCCTGCGGTGGAGGCCCGGCAGACCTCACGGTCACACCGATACTTGAAAGGACTTGAAAGTGTTTCTTTTGCCATTTGATCCAGGGTAGATCCCTTTTTCATAAATCAATATTACAAATGACTAAAAACTCCAACATCAATGTCACACTTAGTAAAAAAAAACCAATATTGTCAAATACTCCTATTGAAACTACTCTCATTTGTCTGACAAAAGTCTCAGTTAGCCCCGTTTACATGACAACGTTTCAAGTGACAGCGCCTAGTCCTTAAAAATAAAAAAAGTGTTGCATTTCCAGGGCGGCAGCAGACACACTGACAACAATGTCGCTAGTCTGCCGGCCACGGGAGGGCGCTGTTGCTTGTTTTTGTAATGAAACCACATAGGCATGTGCAGAGAACAAAACGTGAAAAAACTGACTGATGAGGAATCGAATGCTACCAGGAAGAGTCTCAACTATCAAACTACTGACATGGAGGATAAAACTAGAATACGACTGCCAGTCAAACCGCGACGGGTCGGCCATGTTGGTTTACTGGCGGATGAGCAGAAGGAGGGAGTGACAGTAACATGGTCCATCGCCTCCAGCAGGGGGGGAATCTCACCTGTGAAAACAAAGTTCCACCTTGGTAACCGGTATAAAAACGTCCCGGATGCAGTGGATCAGAACACCGTTGTCGCGTCAACGGAGCCTTAATCCCATGCAAATACACCATGTCTGTAATTTTGTAAAGTAAAAATTCCACCGCAAATTGCCTGCCAGATTTGGCCGAACTCCGACTTCCTGTGAAAATATGAGTGTGAATTTGCATTTCAATGATTGTGGGTATTTTGATTGTTTTGTTTATTTTAATCGTGCGACCGAGCGGCCAGACTTGATAAGCTGGGGCTGGACAAGTCAACGCCTTATTATTGCATGAATGCATTAATTAATTAATGCTAACTATTATTTCATCATGCGTTCATGCATTTTTTTAAATTGCTTTTTTATTGTTTATGTGCGTTTATAGTTTTCAGGTTGTTTATTCAATAAATATAACCTGAAAACTACAAACACACATTTGATAGAAGCCCATAAAATACCACAACACAAGAAACCATGATCGTGACATTAGTGAAGCATAATTAAAAGAGAAAAAAGAAAACATTTGGAGTACGACATCACACTACTCAAATTTTGCTCATTCACAACTATTCCGTCTGTTGTGTCTCCTGCTCCCCTCCTGTTCCTGGTGTCTCCGTCTGTCCCTGGTGTCCCACCCTTCTCTGCCTCAGCTCCCTCCACTGCACACCTGACATCCATCCAGCCAATCAACGACTCACCTGCCTGTTCGCTAAAGACTCCAGCTCAACTTCCAGCATTCGTCAGATGGTTAATTTCCCACGGCGGTCTCATCTCCTAAGCCTCGCCCTGCTTTGTGTCAGTCCCCGGTCTGTGAAGATTGTGTTTGGCTCGTCCGGCCTCCGCCTGCTTGTTGTTGCACGTTTGTCTGATGGACATTTTTTTTCTTGGATAGTCCCGTTAAATTGTTTGTTAACATTTAAATATTTTGTCTCCGAGTCTAAACTGCCGCATTGGGGGTCCTGTTGAGTCCATAAAATATAACATCGGCTCTGGTTTTGAGGAGATCTGTGCATTATTAGATCCCATTTGAAGTGGATGTTCTTTACACTGCTGTAATCTCCTACAGGTTTCAAGTGCAACAGGCTTATGTGCAATTTAATGGTTTTTCCTTTGAGAGTGAAGCAATACAAATGCTGTCATGCATTCATCCTGTACACAGCTTAGATCTCTACCTCTCTCTCGCTCTCTCTCTCTCTCTCTCTCTCTCTCACACACACACACACACACGCACCCTGTCAGTCCCTCACACACACATGCAGGCAGCACACTATCGTGAACACAGGGTCTTTTGTAAAGGGGTTAAGGGAGAGAAGGCGAACATCATATTAATGACTGCCTCACTCATTCTCTCCACTCCTCCTTGTTTGACTCTTCATTTTCTTTGCTCTCTCAATACACACACCTCCTTCACTTATCAGATTCATACATCCTGTCTATTTTCGCTCCAATCTTCCTGAGATCACTTTCTTCTTTTTCTACGTCTTTGTCACTCTTTTGATCTTGCACCCTCTTAACTTCTGTTATCTGCCTTTTTTTCCCCTTTATATTCCGCTCCTTGGTAACTTAGGGCAAACCAAAACAGAGGCGCCTCAGCATCTTTTTTTCTTTTCTATGAATTTCCTGCTGTCAGGCAATTAATCATTTTTTCTTTAGACCTAGTTAGTTTTCAAAGGGGGGTTTCTGACCTCAGATATTTGCATGTAATTGTATACGCTGGCTGGATATGGCCCATCTTTACCTTCCCCTTCCATCTCTCTCTCTCCCTCCCTCTCTCTCTCCCTCCCTCTCTCTCTCTCCCTGCCTCCTGTTTGCCGCTCTTTTCCCCTGTGTATTAAAGCACCATAAACAGGCTCAATTAATGCTATCTCTCACTTACTGGCTTTTAAAACACACCAGATGGGCTGCTTGCACAAATCTTTCAGTGTCATAAGTTGGTGTATGAACCATATTAAATGTAGTCTATTGAGAAAAATGTGCAGAGATGAATCACAAGGGGTTTTTCTATTGGCCTGTTGTATTTTTTGGTGTGTGTGTGTTTTTTTGTTCTTGTTTTTTTTTAACATTTTCTTCTGTACAATCATCCAACTTCATGCAGTTTTTCCTGCACTACAACTTTGCCACCTTTGTCACACGTGTATAGTTCGATACCTTCATCTTGTATCTCACTCACTCTGCTCTCTGTATTTCCATGTTCCTCGATGTTGTGAGAAGAGAAGAACTTTCTTCTTCTGCTCAAATGATTCAAAGTACAACTGTTTGATCTGCTAGTTGCAAAGAGACTCGTATACTTGTAGCCCAGCTTAACCATGTTTGACACAAGCTTGCAGGTTTGTCATAATCCTTCTTTGAATCAACATAGAAGATGCATGCAACAATTTAAGGTTGGGGTCTTCTGTTTGGAGAAACACAAGACATGTAGTTATTTCTTTCATTGGGTTGTATATGACACTGCTTTTGACACTGAAAGTTCATAAACATTAGCGACGCACAAGGATCCCACAAAGCTATTCAAAGGACATCATTTAACGACCAAGCCCAGCAGCTCTTGGGGACGTTTCCACGATTGAGCTGCTATAGAATAAATGAACTGCTTTGGTTTAACGAGACATTCCAGGACTGCAACACAGACGGATTGTTTCACGGTGCATTGGCTTTAATATTACAACATGCATTTCATTTATGTGTGTGTGTGTGTGTGTGTGTGTGTGTGTGTGTGTGTATGTGATACTTATTTGGTGTAAAGATTAGATTTAATAGAAGCGCTGTTTAAAAAAACAAGCTGTCAATACAGTCTGCCCTGAACGTCTCCCGTCGCTTATATGAACGCACACACACACACACACACACACTACTTATCTTAATTATTTGTTTATTGCTTAATTATTTGCTTAATTATTGTTTATACTGAAGCTATATTTCTTCTATTTTACCTATTGCTTTTTTTTTTAACCCTGCATGCCCCTGTGTTTCCATATTGCTGCTGCTGGAACTGTGAATTTCTCTTGGAGATCATTAAAGTATCTATCTATCTATCTATCTGTCTATCTGTCTATCTATCTATCTATCTATCTATCTATCTATCTATCTATCTATCTATCTATCTATCTATCTATCTATCTATCTATCTATTTATCTATCTATCTATCTATCTATCTATCTTTGTGAAATCACCTCTGCAACGCTTTAAAACGTGTGCGCAGGATTCACGCTCATCTTACGTTTTCACTCTGAAAACTACAACTCCCAAGAGACACTGCGGTGGGATCTCTGCCCGCTGATTGGTCCGCTCGGGTCCAATGGCGTAGCCGAGACGTGCCTCGCTGTCATAGCATCCTTCCGTCATGGCGTCCGCCTGGGCCAAATCCCTCTTCAACCTGCAGCTTTTGCCCGTTTTCTTCCTCCTGCTGCTATGTCTGCCGCCCGGAGGAGGACAAAAGAAGAAAGAGGTAATGTTTGACGTGTTGGAAGTGATTTCTCGGCGATCGATGCGGTGTTTCCGCTTTCCGGGGAGCGGGCAGGTTGAAGCAGCCGGTGTCGGTGAAGCTAGCGGCGCTCGGTCAGACTGGAGGAGGTTCTGGAGGCTCTGGATGCTCCGGATCCTCTGGATCCTCTGGATCCTCTGGGTGGTCGGGTCGTATTTCTGGAACAGTAGTGTGCGATTTCAGTAAATTCACGGCTCCTTAAAATACTACGATTCCACAGTGTGTGGAAGCGTCTTAACTCTGCGACCGGCGTTGTGAGGAAGAAGGCGGAAGTGGGGATGAATGCAGCATTTCTAACGTGATCTGTCGTTCTTTGTTTAATAAAACACGAGTGAGCGATTAAATACATCATTATACATATTCACACTTTTATTGGAACCAGGCTTTCAGTCGTTTTCCGGGACGCTAAGAGCAAAACACCCCAGCATGGATTGCGTTACAGGGTGGGATTTTCACATGAACTGCAACGAGACTTATTCAAGCTGCTGGAAAACCTTAGATTCGTGACCTGGAATTGCTTTGGAACATTAAGTCATGTAACTGAATAATTCATGTTCAGTTCAGTTAATTTGAATGAGAAGTGCAGATGAAGTTATATGATGGAGGACAAACGGAGAGAAGACATAATTAATAAACAGAGAGAGAGAAAGACCTGTGGATGGATGATGTTCCGTAGTTAGGTGAGGATGAGGAGGAGAGGGCTGGATGGAGAGGAGAAGTCAAGAACGGGATCCTGAGGAGTGAAACGAAGACCAGAATACCACAAAAACAAAGATGATGACAGTACTATACAGTTAAACAGCCTCACTCACCACAACTGTCCATTGAAATGTCTGTCACACAACATTTGAAATGATTAATTTTTGAGGTTTTCCAGTGTTGGAGCAGAGTAAACGACTAACCTCAGTGTGCTCTGAGTTTAGAGGCAGATTGGAAATCGAAAGAGCACAAACTGTGTGCTGGTTTTGATCTTAATGCAATATATATATATATATATATATATATATATATATATATAATAATTGTCAAAGAAAACCATGATTCCTTGGCAAACAGAGTGCAGTGATGATTGAGGGACTTCTTGCCACTGCGTCTTATTGAGCCTCCGTGTCTCGACTTTGTTGGTTGTGGTAGTTCCACACATTAATGCTTGTTGTGCCTCACCAATGCCTTGTTTCTGTGGTTTCCTCAGTGATGACATGGGTATATAACATTTGTAAATAGAGGTCAATCAATTTATCTTTAAATCATGACACACACGATTTATATTGTGGATGCCTGGTTATCTGTGTGGTTTGTTCATAATGTGTTTGTGCTGTAATATTTCTATAAAGGCAATTGCATCTTCTCGTAAAACTTTAGCCTTTACTCATTTCGAAGTGCTTTCTACCTCTTTGCCGTACACCTGTGTTAATTAGACAAACTAACATCTTATTACTGGTGTATTTCATAGCGTAGGTTTTCTACTTCCTATAGGCGTGAAATTTCATATCATATCTTCGTAGTGTGTCAGGATCTGTCTGTCAAACTATAATATTCAGGTTTTTGTTCACTTTGGAAAATAACTGTCTCGTACTGAAGCATCATTAATAATGTAAAAGTGAAACGAAATGGAAAATGTGCATTCTCATCTTAGTTTGATTGTCAAATCCTGGAGTGTAAACTCCCTTCTCTTTTCATTAGTTTTGAAGCAGCGTGCAGTGTCAGTTCTCAGGTTCATCAAATCAGATCTTTTCTACTTGCGGCAATGAAGGCAAATTGGACAAACCTGCACAGTATTTCTGGGGACTTTTAGTTTTTTTCTGCAGTGAACATTATTGACGCATCAATAGAAGTTTACATGCATGCAAAGACGTTTTAAATGTAATCGAACAGAACCAACTAGTTTGAGGTCCTGTGTGCCTTTTGTCATCCAACAGAAATCGGTTTTCATGACCACTTCCAGTTCTTGTGCCCAAACAGAATATGTTGTTGTGAAGGCATGCTGTCTGGGTCGAGACCCGACTAAGACCAGTTGACTTGATTCAATGTTCTTGCGACGACCCTGAACTGAACGGATGGGCTTTTAGCCGTTGTTATGAGGTTATTCACAAAAGAGAATGAGGAGCTCAAACACTTGCAGCTATTTTCTGTCTCTTATTCAGCTTTCTTATTAACAAGGCAGGGTTGGCCTCAGTTTGTGTCTCCTGATGTGACTTTGGAAATGAAGAGGCAATTAAATAAGCAAGAAGAGCAATGATGGAAAGAAGAATGCACATGTGAGGTGAACAAACATTTAAATGAATGCATTGAGGATGTCAACAAACGGATGTGCCAAGAGCCAACTGAGGAGAAGAATAAATGAATAACCTCACAGATTAACTTATTCACATATATGAATACGCATTATGTATGAATGAATAATTGAGAATCACATATTTGCCCTGCAGTTTCCTTCAACACTTAATTTCCTCTGTCACAAATTGTCATTGCTTATGAGGTGTTTGTGTAATAAACATGTCACATTGCATTTAGAATACTTTCATTATTGAATACAATACAATCCTTTTAGTTCACTCATGTACTCATTTACATATTGTTGTATAGATATTGTATATACTGCATTTATGTATACTTTTTTGGTACTTTATTACAGAAAATTAAAATACGATGGAGAAAATATTGTCTTTTAAGCCTAAAACTTCCAGGATTTTTGATCTACTGAAAATGATCTCAGACATTTCAAGTTTTTCTTCACACCCTTTTGGGATTTTGATTTATTGTGTAAATATAAAAGACTACATCTGAAATGATTATATTTCACAAGGTCCAGTTTCTGTGTTAAACAATAATCTAAAATTGCTTGAAACTGTCAAAAGAATGGATAAAACTCTCAATTTCCAATATTTAGAGTTTTTATTTTAATGCAGCTGTGGTTAAAACAAATATAGGGTTTATGTGTGCAGTGTATCTTTGTGTTTACATGTGTGTCCATAATATCAACCATCCTACATATGAACTTATTGGCGGCTCTTTTCCCGCCGTGGGCGAGCCATCAGTTTAAAGATCGCCTTCAATACCTTCTGAAGATTACATCATTCAGTCATGTTCACTTGTAGGGGCGACATGCTTGTCCTTTTAAAGTCCTTTTTTACAGTTTCTTTTAACATTCGGGGACCGCTTGCTGACATCACTGTTTATTTTCAGCATTGTCTTGCTTCACATTCACAGAAGTCCACAGGGGAGCTGCCCGTTATAGCTGCAGTCTGCTGTTAGGCACTGACCGAGTCAAGGACACCTCTACATTATCTAATGAGTGACTCCCAGAGCTTTTTTCAATCACTTACCAAGCAGAAATTTATTCGGTTATCATTGGTCCCCCCCCCCCCCCCCCCCCCTGACTTTCAAACAGCTGTCTTTCAAACTTTCGAGGTAAATGTGTTCTGTGCCAGTATTTAATTTTTTGGGTCATCCAAATTGGATGGACTCCCCACCGAAATAGTGGCACTCTGGTCTGCACACACGCACGGCCGTACTTTCAATGAGCCTCGGGAGAGATATTGAGGGGTTATAATGTGAGAAATGTTCTTTCCCTGTTGCCTGCCGGAGGCCGTGGCAGAGGAGGTGGAGGAAGATCTTATTTAGCTCGAAATGGATAAAATGGTGAAGCTGCACTTTGTATTCATCTCACAAGCTTCTGCTCCCCTGCACTGCCCTTCAGTCTGGCCCTGGCATTGTGTACTTTAACTCTGTATATGTATCATGAGAAAGGCCTGGAACACTTCAAGATCCAAACTCTGGTTATTCACAAACTAATTCTAAGATTTCTAGATCAGTTGTTTGTCTGTAATTCACAGCATTTCGAAGTTTTATAGTTCCAACTCTTCTAGACCTTATGTTGTCAATTATCATGACATGTGATGCTATACTATAATTTTGGTAACGTTTTGTCATTACACATCATTTATTGCATGTATGAGTGAATCGGTCTTCACCTCCAGTACCCCATAACCCCGATTAGCTTCATAAATCAGAATCACAATGGAGAGCTGATGTCAAGCTTCATATTTTGTTTGTTGGAAGGTTGTTCCATCAGGTTGTTTATGTCAGACTTTCTATCTCACCCATTTGCACCGCATCAGTTTTACCAAATGGTTCCACTCGTTCCCAGGTCGCCGCTCCTCGGTGTGTAGCTGATTCTCGCTATTCACAAAAATCAAACTGGGCCAAAACACTGTGGGGAGTGTAATGAAAGCATACAAAGGTGTGAAGGAAAGAGGCATGACTGTTTGTCTCTTTTATTAAAGTGCCATTGAAAGTGTTTAGTTTGCATTCCAGTCCCAAAAAGAAATTGATTACTGTAATTACAAACTGGCTCATCAGCATCTATGTTTCTGTTTATTTAAAAAAAACTGAGTCAGATCTAACCTGTGCAGGTCATTTGAGATAGTTTTGTAATATTTTTTAATTAAAGGCCTGAATACAAGTAAGTCTAGAGGGAAATGAGTCCCGTTTTCGCATCTGTGAAGCTGTTTTTTTATTTTAAAGGAGTTGGAGTCTGTGCTGCATTAGTCGCTGACCCGAGTTCAAATGGAAAGAAACCGGCTGCACATACTAAGAATGTTCAAACCAGCTGGTTGCTGGGCCAGAGAGCAGCGTCGTGGTCGTATGCCTCTGACTGGAACAATCTCACAAGAAGCCAACTCGTCGTGAAGATGTTCTCAAAGAGAGCGTTTCTGTTTTTCTGTATTCCTTCACATTCGAAAGGCGGCGGCAGCGCTCTGAGAGATATTGACAGATTTTGGCCCCGTTTGATGCAACGATGTTTTGAAGTGACAGTTTTTCTGAGACGCTGCCGCTGGTCATTTGCCCCACGACTGCAGTAAATAGTTCTGCACAGTGCCATGACTCCCAGTCCATAGTCTCCTGGGACGTGGTGGTTTTATAGCTGAACAACAACCCAGCTTGGTGGTCTGTCCGCTAGCGTGGTTTTGTTCTCCCATTGTTAATGTTTATAACGCTTTTCTTTTGTTTTTTATAGCATTGAACGTAAACTTTCATCTTCATGGCAAAGGGGCAATACACAGAGGTGTCTGTCTTACTAATATGGTACGTTGAGTTGGGCAGCTCACTCTTTATTTAGCCACTTTGATGACAGTTGTGTTCGACAATAAAAAGGACTACAGAGAGTCGAAGTAGGAATAAAAACAAAAGGAGGCAGAAAGTAAATGTTTGGCTGCTCTCTCACTGCCACACGCCTCGCCAATGTTGTGCCAAGTAGGTGTGACTGTCACATCATCATCTTCGGAAAGGTGAAAATGTGTGTGCGGGGTTCCAATCTTTCCTACCATAAATCCCTCCTCGGAGAGAAAGAAGGAGAAATGGTGAACAAACTTAAGCGTCAAGACTGACAGAAAGTGAGAAAGAAAGAATTTGAATAAATTAGGGGGGAAAAAAATAAGTCAGGGCAGCAATTCTGAACCCCTGCTTCTTGAAATCCAGCTATCTGTCCCTCAGGCAGTGGAAGAAATAGTCATGAAGAGAGAGAGAATATTTATATCCCTTCAATACGCCCTCGTTCATCACCCCAGCTCTGCGAGATATTATAGCCTGTGTTGTGTTTCTGTCTTAAGGCTGACCACAGCACAAAGAAAGAACCGGTGTAAGCACTTCCTATACCTCGGCATGTGGAGTCAGGGGAGGCAAGGAGAGGGAAAAAAGGTCCAGGACAAGGAGAATTATATATCTGGAGAGTTATACATCTTCAGGGAGATAGAGATTGCACAGTTGGACCAGTCTAATAAGTGGATGGGAATAATAAGAGCTTGCTCCCTCTGCACACGGAGGCCCAGTAAACCAGCAGGTAGCCCTTCAGGGTATAGCCCGAGCCACTCGCACACTTTAGGCCGGGGCTTATGAAGCTAAACACTGTGTAAGCAGTATTGACTCTCGGTTTCCTGTCTGACCGTTCATTGGAGAATAAACCACTGCGTGCACTTTCTGCACACTGTATTTTTGCCCCCAGGGCGACCAAGTACTTTCTGAGAAAACCCTCTATTTTTCCTCTATTCATCTCTCCAATAGCATGCATTACATTTTCACACTTTAATATGTGGACATTGTGTTTCCTCACAGATGAGGGGAAAATGGAGAATGTTGTGAACATGGTCAAAGGGAAAACAAAAACAATTTGCTTGGTGCAGCTTCTTATACAGACCAACACCCGCTTGCTTCTTTTTCTTCCACTTTGTGTCTCTTTAAGAATCCTACATATATATATATATATGTACGATTCTTAAAGAGACATATAGATATAGTTGGAGTAATGGCCAACTCATTTAATCCAAACAATCTTTCTGTAACTGATGCTTTGACTCTTTCAGAATCTATCCTACATTCTTTTCTAAAAGCTTGAAAAACATGGGTTTGTTCAGTGATTCTCACTCTGTCTGACGCTATGTAACTTCATTTTCTCATACTTGGCCACCAACTCCTGCGTCTGTTGCTTCTTGAATTGATGACACAGCGATTCTTCCTGCATGGTTGGAGATGGAGCGTGAATATTGTCTGCCAGAGCCCTCATGTCCCCCACTCGGCAACATTAATCTTGTACCTGTAGGTACCAGCAGCATGATGACACAATTTAAATTCAAAAACAAATGACCGGCATACAACTGGAAAAAGAGATCACTGTCTTTTCTTTTACTGATCGTGGGAGAATGAAGGATTCACCACTTGGTTCATGGTTACAGTCAAGTGAAGGAAAAGTTCAGGTGTCTTCAATGAAAAGACGCAACGTTTGCATTTTAAAATGGCAAGATCTGATAAGGGACTAGAGCACTATTGCTGCAGGATGTTAAAAACCCTCTGATTTAGGTTTAATGTTCTTATCCAATAGCATGATTAGGCTTCACTCATGAGAATGCCTCTACAACGTGCTACTAGAAGCAATACATTCTACTTTTACTGCATGTTTTCTTCCTTCCTTTTCAGTCTTGCATGCTTTATTTATTGGTTATTTCTGCCATGATCTTTTATTTTCTGATGGATCTCCATCGGTGATTTGTCACCATTCTTTATTTCATACGTCCGTGCTATTGCTCTTGTTCCCTCCTTTCTTTTGAAAATGACGGTCCAGGTTGGTGACTATTGTGTTTTGTTGCTCTGTTTCCTTCTGTATTGCTGATGCATCCTGAAGTGCAGTGGCAAACATCCATTACGGTTGTCATATTTTGTGCACTGAAATGTTTCAATGTTCTCCCAGTGAATTCAAGGGTGATTGGTTTGGATCCCGCTCATTAGCCATCGTTATCTGAATTATTGATGCGCCGGTGTCAGGCCTGTTTTCTCACTGACTGATGGTCTGTGGTTCGACGTCATTCTCCTGCTCTGTTATTCCTCCCTTCCCTCCTCCCTTTCCAAAATGTCCATAACTAATTTTCGACATGACAAAAGAATTTCCATCTCCCACGCTCCATCCCCTTGTCCTCCTCTTCTGCTCCCACGTCAATTCTTCCGTATAGTTTCCATCAAGCACACTTCATCCTGTGACATTTGGATAATTATGTGGTGTCATAAAATGATTTCTCTGTTTTCTTTCTTTTCATTCACCAGTTTTCTTCTCCACACTGGAACATTTCACCGAGAGGCTTTCCTCTTGCATCTCTTTGTCCCTCTCAACAACTTTTATAGCATCAACGCTGATTTTGTAATTTATGGCATATTAAAGAGTACAGTGCATCTGTCTTTTTCAAATGTATTTATAATTTGTATCAACATTTTTCAGAATTTTTCTTTTTTCCCCAGTTTGAGTTTATGGTCATTCTGCCAATCATCCCCTCACATTCACTGAATTCACATTCCCATTCAGCCATTTAATTACACTGACATTACGGCTCGGTGTTTCTGTGTATTATTGTCATCAATCCGTAATAGATCTGCACCTTTACTGCTTTATCTCAGCGTTTCTCTCTTTATGTTGCTGTAGTCGTTCACTCAGATAAGGCAAGAATAAAGAAGCCAAGAAATGGCAGGCATATGTAATTTACAATGTTTTTCTATACTTCACACCTGGAACAGAAATGCTTTCAGTGGTGAAAATCCCTCATGTAGTTTTGAAGTAATCTTGCTAACAGACGTAAAGACAAACGAATATACACCAATGATTTGAGGATGTCCTTGGCAGACGAAGTAATTTTATTGATACCATGAAGCAGCTTTATAAAGCAGAGTGCTGCTTCGTGGAGGTATTGAGCAGTGGGAAAGGCCACTTTTCACCAGCTTTGATCGAGAAACAAATGCAGAGTTTAATTTTAATGGCAAATAAAGTAGTTTATTATGCATAAAATATGCATAATAAAGTAAATAAACAGATCTGTTTTTTTAATTGTAAATATATTTCTTCATTACTTGGAGCACATCTGATAAATTATGTCTCAAATCCCACTTGAGGGAGTTAATTCTAATATTTCCAGTCACTTGATAAAGAGGCTCACATGGTCGCAGCAGGCTGCAGTGTTGCTGCTGTGACGTGTGACTGACGCACGTTACACCCAGTAGAGGTCCAGGTGACCAGTTGTAGCAACATTTGCATGTTGTAAACATCCAACATCTTCTCTGCTACTTGCATTAGCGCTTGTGATCTTTGACTTTACGTCGTGCCAGACGTTTGTCGCTGGTTTTCAGATTTCTTCATTTATAAGATTAACGGTTCATATGAAGGAGCGCGTGCACGTAGTTATGTAAATTTGTGGCCAGAGCTAACGGGACGATGCCAGGGACACAAAACGTCACACCCTAAAAGAACAAGAAGATGACAGAGAGCCCCTGCCTCTCCCTGGGGGGCCACTAACCCATCCCCATGGTCCCCATGCTACATCTGCACACTTATTTGGACCATATTAGGAACTGTTCCTGGAGTTACCAGATGATGTCAACCAAAATAAAATCCCTTTTTTCTCTGTGTATTATCCGTTGGTGCCCAATTAGATCAAAATGTGTCTACAAGTTAATGACTCATCCTGGTAACAGACAAACTAACAAACCAAAAGCAATAGAAACATGCACATGCTGGGTCTGATAAATATGAACAATAGCAGCAGGAGGAGGAAGCTGAAGTGCAAAGTACCAACAGAAAACATTAAGAAAGCTAAAGATTGTTGATTTCAGACCAGATAATGTATCACAGCCGCCAGGATCCAAGTTGTGGAAAATACTATTGTGAATCACACAATGTAATGCATGACGGGATTGTTGTGGCGCTCACACGCTGGTGTTATCGCACGTCGTCTTGTTTCCCAGTATTTTGCTTTGGTGAATTGTACTAGACTTATGACTGCGGTATTATCTGATTGTTCAGTAAGAAATCCTTCCAGAGAGTCGGCCCAGCAATACCAGTGCAGATGAATCACTTTGATTTCTATAGAGAACTTTGTCAGAACAGAACTCTTTCCCTTGCCCCCACTTCTCATCATCTTTTGCATCACCCCACTTGTCCTGCCATTTGTCTCAGTTTTCATTCGTCTTTCCCTCAGCCCCCCCCCCCCCAGCACATACTCTCACACCCACCCATGGTGACAGGTTTCGCTGTACAGCTGATATTTGGTGGCTTATTATTCCGCTGTGTACGTCTGCGTCTGGAAAAGTGTGCTTGTGTGTCTGTCTGGCTCGAGGCTGATAAGACGTCACACTCTTATCCTCCCAGACAGACCTGTGTCGCCATGATGGTTCACAGGCCACGTACACACTCGCGCACATGCACACAGTCTTTACGGTGTACCAGGCTGTCAGATCGAGTTCCTTCTTCCTGCTATTGTGCACGTGTAGGTCTGTGTGCATCTGCGTTGATGCTGCTTGTCAGAGATATACGATTATGGCCTCTTATTAAAGTCTTAGACGTTCCGCTCCGCCAGTGGAGAACCTGTTAACATGAGGCTGAGAGCCGTGCACGCGAGTGTGTGTTTGTTTTATTTAGTGTTTGAATGGAAGCGTGTGTCGAAAGACGAAAGACTACCACGTTAAACCTTTGTCACGAGGGGATAAGTGCACACACAGAGGAGAGAGAAACTGAAAAGAATCAGATGTAATTTTCTCATTTCGGCGTCTGTTGTTCCACCTGTGGACAGTGATTTTTGTGGCCACGGAGTGAGTTCTTGTCAGGTAAACCAACACCAAGAAGTATTCGAAGTGGTTATGAATTATTGATATATGTTAACATAGCATTTTGAAAGTGTGTGTTTATCCTGGGAATGTCAGCTAATCACCACGGTCGCTCTCCTCATTCACTCAGTCAAACAGTGAAGCCGGGGAGGCTTTGCTGCAGTGTTAAACATGTGGGAGGAGGACGGTGTGGTGGGGGTGGGGGGGGGGGGGGGGGGGTGCTCAGGCCTGGAGTTTGGCTTCAGTCATTAAGGCAGAGAAATTCAGTCGGTGTCGGTCCTCAGAGGAAAAAGTTAGAAAAGTGCTCATCTTCCTCTGCTCGAATGCGTCAAGATTTATTAGGAATTGCAATTCTGTCTTCACTCTACTGTCTGCCAGGTTATTTATGGCCCTGGAGTGAGTTATTAAACACACACTGGAGAGACATGCTTCACCCACAGAGCAATTCTACATTATAATGCATAAACCTGTAGTCAGGATACATTCTAAATGCTATTTAGTGTCAGGCCTTTTTTTCCTCCTTTTCAGTTTCTCACTTTCACTCTCGCTGGTTTTCTCACCAACCACCAATATTTACACTAATTACTTCCTCTGGTAAGTCACTTATTATGCACTTTATGCAAATGTCAGCATGAAGTGGAGTAAAACATTACGACCTTTACTCAATGTGAATGCAGTGGAATCTTAATAGCATTAATCTAAACAAGGAACCTAAAGGAGCAGTCTTGGAACGACGGCTGACACGCCATGTCTAATGAGGATCTGCATTTGTGATGATGAACCGGTCACTCTCCTTCTCTTCTGTTCAGATCATTGAACAACTCAACACCTCAGCTGGAGGCATGATTTGTTTTTTTTTTGTTTTGCAAGTTGTAGTAGTAGTAGTAGTAATAGATTTGTATTTCATAGCTGTATGTTAGAGGGCAATGTATGATGGGCTGTAGTTGAATTTTTGTAGTTGCACTTGATTCAAGCAGGAGGTGAAACTGCTGGTGCTGCAAAATAAAGCAAGGCAGAATATGGACATTAGCTTTTCTCTTGTGTATTTGTCTGTCGCTTTTGCTCCTCTGAATTGAGCTGCTCTACACTTTATTCAGTGCATCAGGTCATCTGCCACAACGTTTGGCCATACAATTACGATAATGTGCAGTTTTGCCTCAGATTGTCTGAAAGGTTTCAACTGTATTATAGTTTTTTTTTCTTTTTCTTCTTTGCATTGTACCAAATAGGTTAATATTTACTTGTCTGTCCCTCTCAGTTATGTTAATGTGGTGGACAAAAAATGGGAAGCGGCTCTAACACGGAACACAATTATGTACACGCACTTTTGGATAGTATTATTTGCGGAGTCGGTATTGGAAATGATCTATTCTGTTGACAGAGTCGGTCAGACCGATAAAATAGTTTTGTTGTTGTTGTTGTTGTTGTGGGACAGAGTACACATGATGGGATTGTCGCAAAAATGTAATCCTGAAAATGACTCTATTCTCAACGTAGTGCCAATTTTAACGATCCAGTTTTGGACAAAATACAGTGAAGAGTTCTTCTGGACGAGGTCGCTGGCTTCGTGGCAGCGTCACCGAGATCTCAGCTCAGGACCGTTGACTTCTTTAAAAAAATGTTAACACTTGGCTTGGTTGTTTGGTGGGCCGGATTAGAACCTCTCCTCCATCTCTCAGTTCCACTCACTCCCACATACAGTGAAACCTCAGAGGTTTTAATTACTTCACTGAATTTAGCAGAGTCGTGTGAGAGTGAGATCGTGACCTTCAATTAGTTTCACGCATCTTTAGTTCCCAGCACTTTGGAGGTGAGGAACAAAATCAGTGTTAAGAAATGTTGTACAGAATCATTGCTTACAATTAAATAAAATACAAAATTTAGTTAGTGTTGGTGAAATTTATTTTATTTTGTTTTCCTTTTAACAGGTTTAAAAACCAGACGAGTTGTGTGCGAATAATCGATAATGTAATCGACTTTCATACCTCGCCATGAAGCGGTTAAATGTTTCATAGCTATTGTCTTTTGTGATTTCTAAACGTCTATACATCCAAAACCACAAGCCCTATTTATACAGTACCGATTTTCATATCCTCATGTTCAGCTGCAATTGTACTTTTCTGTGGTTTTTCTCTGCTAAATAAACAAATGTAAATTGTATTACGAGGTAACCAGGTCACTTCGAGTTCTGGGTAGTTAGTTTTCTCAGTATAACGGAACCTTGTCGTCTATATGTGGGATGCTGGAAGGATTCTGTTTTTAAAGGCTGCCGTTCCTTCACGTAATGGGTCTAATGAGACCGAGTCTGCTCACCTAAGCAGAAGCGAGTAACAAATGTGAATGGCTTATGAGGCTAATTAGGAGCACATTACACTCAGTTATTAGGCACTAATACTAGTGTTGGCTTCCAAAAGCTAATGAGGTAGCGTGTTGGCCAATTACACTTGTATTTCTAATGTGCTTCTACGTGCGTTGTGTGCTTGGCCATGACATTGACTATTAGAAAAGATCTTGTAGGTAATGTGGTGCAGCCGCTATGTCGGACAGGTGCACAGAAGTAAAGGCGGTGAGGAGGGGGGGGGTGGTGGGGGGGGGGTAAATGGTGGCTTTCTGGGCACTCTAAAGGTCACACGCTACACAGGAGGAGCAGGAAAGAGAGACAACTGACAGTGTTGTCAGACAGGCTTGTAACTTCATGACCTTTAGTGAATCCACACCTCAGGTTTGTTTTTCCCATGTTACTTCTTCCCCCCGGTGTTTTGCCTCACAGATAATCTTGCCATTGCTTATTTGTGTTTCTCAGTCTTCTGTTATGCAGGTTTTTTTTAAACACTAATTGTTGTGGTTACATGATTGTAGGTAAATGAAGATAATTCAACGTGTGACTGGCAAGATGTTTGCTCCTGATGGGATCATTCAAGGATTTAATATTAAACTTGTTCCCGTTTTGGCATGGATTTATTTTGAAAGATATATAAAACCATTTCTTCTGTTTAGAATGTTGAAACTGCAATCAAAGAGGCTATGGTTCGTTTGCTGGTGTGTTTTCAGAAAGAGGATGAGGAACGAGTGGAGGTCTGCCGTTTGTGCTCACATACTTTACAAAAGTTGTTGCGTTAGTGTTCGGCTCTCCAACATGTCTGGTTAAAATAGAAAATAAAAAAATCCTTGTATAAGTGCAACTTTCACATACTTTGGTGTGGTGGCCTCGAGGTTAAAGAAGTGGAATGTGGGTCCCTGAGTACGAGTCAAGGGTCATCAATGGCGTCCCACCTCCTAGAAATAGCATGCGTTAAATGCGGATACATGATTTCCACAAGGGGCGAAGTGAAATGTGCAAAAAATAGTGCTGCAGATTTTTCTTCTGTTCTCATCGTGCCTTACTTGTCCCGAGTTCCTGTGGTTCTCCGTATTATTGATGAACTTGCATACTGTTCAGTCCTCTGTCCATGTTTTCACACATTTTTCCGACGTAGAAAAGAAATAAATAAAAAAAACATGGCCATGCCGAGGGGCAATAAGCTGACTGTGCTAATTACGCTCAATTTGACAATTTGGATCATCTGTGGCCCAACCTGGCTGGAGAGATGATGCTTTATTGTCATTCAATACACAAAACCACAAACATTCACAAGATGTGAACTTGCTGAGGTGAGCCTGTATTGCATGACATAGTGGCTTTTCTAAATATATAGATTTTTTAAGAAAAAATCTCTTCCTGTTTTAGTTTGTCGGGTTCATCCTACTCCGTATTTCAGCAGAGTTTCATTGAGCTCAGTTTAATCTTCAGATGTGTGTGTGTGTGTGTGCCTGTAACGTTCCATTCATCTCCTTCCTGAAAAAGTTATCCTGCAAAGCCTTTATCGGTTTCTACATCTTGCCCCTGGTTGTCTGGCACACTTTTCAAAAGTACCATCGACTGTGTACAGTTTTTTACAAGATGTGTGAGACAGTGATTCGTAAACGTTGTTACACCAGCAAACTCGACTGTGTGATGTTGGATCGGAGATGACGGCCAATAAAATGTACTTCGATAACAACGGAATCCTGCACGTCGTCTCTGTTCACCGCCGGCGCCTTCAGGAAATGGAGAAATGAAGCGGACGAAGAATCCAGCAGGTGTTAAAGTGCCATTAATGTGCAGGGAAAAGCTTAAAAGTAGAACGTGGACCTGGTGGAAAATCTCCCTCGTTGGTAATTGGGCAGCGTCGCTGTTGCTTTGATAGTCACATCCTTTTCTCCTGCTTTTCTGTCGGCGAGTCGCTGCGGTGGCAGAAATCTGTCAGGAGACGATCACAGGCTTTCTGTGGCCGCGACGTAATGACAATGGCCATTAGTGAACATTCTCATTATCTGACTGACCGGCGGGTTTCAGCCACGGGATGAAATAATGATTGACGAGCCTAAACTGCACAGTGAATATTGACCTTTATTTGCTATGCTACTTATACCTTCAGTTTATTTACACTTATTGAGGTAGAGAATATTTTAGTCGGCGACTTCGTTTGGCGGAAGTCGTTTTTCTAATTGGACGTGAGATGGATGAGAAAAAGACAGGAAATTGAGCTTCCTTGGTTTTTTTTTTGCCTTCACCCGTTTCTTCACCTGTTCCCGACTTTGCAATTGCTTTATGATGTCGTTGGAATGATTTTGTCACATAAATGTTTGAAAAATGAAATTCCGGGCAGATGGCCAGTTTGTACACAACCACCGCGGTGGTGTGACAACATACTGAGGAGCTTAATCACGCCTGAGTGGCCAGTTACTGAGGTGAAGGCGTGAAGGCATCCAAACACTATGTTGTCAGGTCTTTCACCCACATTGTGATAAATTTCATTGAAATAAAGGGCGCTCATATTACATTGGTTTCTTTCAAATCCAACAGTTCCTTTCCACAGTGTTGAATTCAAATGAGTTCCATTTACTATTTCATATTCTTGCCCTAAAGTTGAATCGGATCGTTTTCTGGCCTCGTTCGTAAAGAGAAAGTATAATTTTATAATTGAGGATGTACTTTTGTAAACCTTCTCGACAACGAGTGGTTTTCTCAAGCTGAATTTGGAAAAATACTCTGTGGGTTGTAGTTTATTTTCTCATCAACTATCAGACTTCACAAAGAAAGCCTCTTTTACTCCAAGGTTATTGTGAACAGTTGTGATATTTCTCCTGGTTTCACTGCCAAGAGTCACTTTGATCACGGTGGAGAACACAAGGTATTAATGATCCCTATCACTTGCTGCCTGGCTCATTGGTACCACAGACAAAAAGGCTCTTTCTTCTTTGTTACTCATTGATTTTCTTTCTCTTTCTTTTGCCTGGACCCGAGAGGAATTTTAAATAACTTCTTAATAAAAAGATTTTGACGCATTGTTTCACTTGCTGTAAGCTGAAATACGATCCCGTCCAACAAATTGAAACCCTTGAGAAATGTCATTTGCATGAATGTGTTTCTCCTCCACTCATTTCTTTTCAGGCCAATCATGTGTTTTCCTCATAACGGCCTTTTGGCTACTCAAAGGAAAATTTTTTATTTTTTTCACTACTTCAGATTAAAGTTTAACAGTGATACTTTTTTAGATGACGGAACCAACCAGTAGAATATTAAACAAGTCAAATAGAAACTTTTCGAAGGCAGCAAGACTGGGACACAGCAGCAACAAAACACATTTAAATTATACACCAGAAATAGGATTTAGGAAAGAATGTGCCTTATTTAAATTGCAAAATATAAACGGCAAGACTAGAACACAACGTAAGAGATGAAAACGGTGTATCACAATGGATTGAACAATAATGAGAACAGCAGTTCACCATGACCCGACGCTTAACAAATCTAGTTTATTAGCCACAGGCCAAAACTTTCATCAATTTACTTTTAACATGTTTTCCATCCTGGGACTGTAATTCACCTGCAGGTCGGCTTTGGAAAAACATTTTCACATACTTCGATGTTCTTGTTTTCTTTCACGTGTGACTTGTCCTTTTCCTTTTGCTCCGCCACTTGAATTCCTCCAAATGTTTTCTAATTTAGTTTCCACTCCTCCTCCGCTCCCTTCATCTCCTGGCGTTATTGCTGGGAGTGGTACAGTGACCATCTGCTCCCAGGGCGCCTGCCTTGGCTCCCTGTTGTTTTTATAGTTCAACTCGCCCCTCGTGTCGTTTGTGTCCATCCACAGTCTTTAATGGGATTTCTTTAGAACAAAATCAAACTGTGCTGATGCTCCATGAAGGCATCCGGTGCTCTGTGCTTTACTTCAAAAAGAATATTTCTAAAGAATAGAACACAGTCGAAAATATTGTGTTGTCTTTTACAAAATACAAATGCAAAGACTGAAAGTTTTAGTTTTATTTGTTGTTCTTTTAAGAATGTGTATCATTGTGGAGGCGAGCAGGGAGGCGATGTCATGTCCTTGTTGGGTGGGTCGGTCTTCCGATGTAGCCGGCTGGTGGAACGGAGAAGACAAATGGATGAACGACAAGAATTGAGGTCAAGCAGAGTGACTAAATAATTGGTCTGTTTTCATATTTTATCTGAAATATTAAATAAACCCCAGTCTGCACAGTGGCACTGAAGGTTGTGTGACTCCCGCCTCGCTCTTCGTTTGCTGAATAAAGTGACTCTTTCAGGAAAGGTCTCGTGGAGACGCGTTAACCCATGTTGATCAAAGTGCACTTTTAGTTTAAATCTGTTTCTGTGAAGTTGTTTGTGTCACGGTCCCTCCACTGCGTGAGCCCACTCGATGTCCTCACTCCGACACCAAAGACACAAAGAGCCAGAATTGGAAAATATCATCTCCTGGTTCATTCGTTCACAAATTGCATGGTTTAGTTTGCAAATCCTTTCTGAAGTGCTCCATAAACACCCAGTTGAGTGGCCTTGCTATGTAACTGCAGCGGGCTTCATCTGACACACTGGTTATTGTTTCGGCTGCATTTCAACACAACCGTGTGTTTCTCTGTTCAGCTGATGTGTTCAGGGCCGCGAGCATTTCGACATCACAATGTAATGTTGGCCACATTTGAAAATAAATCACGAGTGACAACCTGTGAGCTCAATGTCCTGCATTACGAGCATCGTTTTATCTTCATCTTGTTTCAGGAGATTGATTTGGTTCAGTTGGTGATTTGAATAACGTGGGTTCAGTTTGGAACATTTCTGCATGAACATTTCTAGTGAAGAGTTGAATTGAGACAAAGTGTATTCATGCACCTCTACTTTGTCTACTAGATATTTTATGTACCAACAAAGTCTAGGTATGTTTTGTCCATGATATGAAAAAAAGCCCCAAAAAACCCTGAATAATGTGTCATCTTCACGTATATACGTAGTTCACCTCCATCCCGTACGGAGTGAATGAATAATGCAATGGAGAGAGTCTTTGAGTTTCCAGGAAGAAAAGCGCTATATTAAACCAATGCATTATTATTATTATTAGTCTTAATTTAGTTTGTTGCTTTAATTTCATGTTTTTTCTATTTGTTTTTTTTTTGTGCTTAAGATCATTCAGCCCAAGTCACTCGCACCCAACGCACGTTGTGTTTTATTAACTTCACTTTTTTTATTTCATCGACACGTTTTGACATAAATCTCCCCCGAATTGGCATTTTAACAGTCAAAATGAAATTTATACATTGACAGGAGGAAAGTCACAGACACCTTAAACCAACAAACACAAAGGACTTGGACGGGCACCCAAAGGAAAAGAGACGACAGAAGATTTAAAATGTCACGCCGTGTGTCTGGGAGGTTTAGAGGGAAGCTCTGATCTGTAAGCAAAGAAGAAGAGAAATCTTTAGATTCCCATAAGCGTCACTGAGAGACGCCATCGGTGGCACTAATGGAGGAAAGATATGAAGTAAAATAGAATCCCTGAAGGGTGACGCACAAGTTGATCCACGGACAAAAGCAGTGAAAAAAATCTTCTTTTTTCTTCTTCTTTTTCAAAAATAATTGTTATTAGGCAGATAAGCTGACAAATCCCCTCCCCCAACCCCTCCAGTGACAAGTCGGGATAATTCTGGGAATCACAGATTATGGGCTGACAAATGGAGAGCTGGCGATATGAAAGCTTGTTGGTTGGAACCGGTGGAGGTGAGAGACTGAAACAATAACGGCGACAGACAAACCGACTCACGGAGACGAGCTGTCAGCATGTGTGATGGCGTGTGTGTTTGTATCTCGCCACATTATCACTTCTTCCCTCATCGTTTATGAATGCAGAAAGCATCTTGTGCGTGCGGGGAAAAAAACCCAACAATTTCTGCGAGATGAGTGTTTGTGGGCTGGTTGCTGCAGACTGAAACTCTGTTCTTCAATCTTGAGCTCACCTGTGTGTCTTTATTGCTGCTCTGTCACTTTAAAACCTCGTCTTCCATCCGTCTCCCGTGGTTCCCGCAACATTTCTTCATTTTTTTTGTTTACATTTGCTTTCCTCTTTAGATTTCCTGCAGCTCTTCTGCTTATCTCTGTATACACTTTATCTATCCCACCAATGCATGTATTTAAACTCCATATTTTCTTTAATCTCATAGTCACCCCCTTTTTTTTTATTGCTCGGATTCTTTATCCTGTCCTCATACAGTGAAAAAGAAACAGAACCTGAGCTTAATGCTTCTCATTTGTTCTGCCCTCCTGAGCTCATTTGTACATCCGTTGTTGTGTGTGCTTTATGCATCTCTCTGCTTTAACCAAGAGTCCAGAAATGATCAAAGAGACTCAAAGATGACAGGAAATTGACTTGTAATAAGTTTCTGTTGGTTTTCCAGAGTGAGATCTCTCTTTGTCCCTTGTTATAAGAAGCCAATTTCCAATAATCCCCCGTTCAATGGAAGAAGTGAAGGGTCCTGTAGGAGGCTGATGGATAAAGCTGAGACCGATTCACTTCCAATAGACCAGAGTTCAAATTGACCAGAGCAGCAAATTGATGATTGAACCAATACAAGTAGCGTGTTATGTGAGCTTCACAATTCAGAAATGTAGCTGAGTTCTACCATCTATTATGAGGCCCCCCCCCCCCATTCTGGCCCTATAGAGCAACGCTACTGGAAGCACACGATGAGAAACTCTCACCACGTAATCGTAGTGACGTGCTAATTGAGCGCTTTGGAATATACAAATAAAATAGCAGCAAAAAGATGGCCAACAGAGTGGTTAATATATAATACCGTATTTTCCGCACTATAAGGCACCGGATTATAAGGCGCTCCTACATTGATTGACATAATTTACAACTTTGTTCATATATAAGGCACACCGCATTATAAGGCGCATGCAATAGACCAGTGGTCATAACCTTTATAGCTCAAAGCCATTAGGTTCCATTTTCCACTGATTCTAACACCCAGAGAGGTGCACGCACTTTATTTTGATAGTCCTACCTGCAGCCTATGCCAGGAGGACACTACACACAAAACCTTCTTCACTGCTGGTTGACAGCTTACAACTACCGCTAATAAACTAAACTACATGAACTAAGCAACAAAAACACAACACAACACAATTATTACCGACACCACAAACCAAATAGAACCCCCAATAATTGCATTTAAAACACCACAAACAGAAACTCCCAGAATTCATTGCAGCTATCGGCTGCACTGAGGAGCTCAGGATGCAAGGCATGATGGGAATTCATGTTTTGTGTTGTTGGAGGTTATTGTGGGTCGTTGTTGGGCTTGGTGTTGTGTTGATTGTGTTTATGTGTTTTTGTTCCCCAGTTTAGGGAGTCATTATTTCATCTAGTTTATTTTGGTTTGTTAGAATGTTGGTGTGCAACCATGAGTGATGAAGGTGTTGTGTGGAGTGTCGTCCGCTCTGAAGATCCCGTTGTCAAAATAAAAGCTTCTGGTTGTTCAGCTGTCAAATAGCAGTCTGGAGTAGAGCAATTCTTCCATATATAAGGCACACTGGGTTATAAGGGGCACTGGCAGCTTTTGAGGAAATTTGAGGTATTTAGGTGCCTTATAGTGCGGAAAATACGGTAGTTGTTTAGAGCCAGTGTAATTATTTAGAATTACACGGATCCTACCAGGCCCAGGACTGGTCCACATCCATCATTTCTTTGGTTTCAGCATCACAAAGTGTTCATTACGGAGTGCTCGGTTTACTGTTTGCATTTCCTCAATGGCTCCCAAGGATGAGGCAGGAAATGAGCGCTTGTGCTCCCAGTGCACTTGAAATGACGAAGAGTCTCATATGTTGTGTGATTTTTTTATTTATTTTTTTTCCCCTCTCATACACTAAAAGTAAAAGTGAAGAGTTCGCAGAGGCTTTTATACCAGATAAGAATGAGCTTTCTGCCGTGTTCGACTCCATCGTTCTAAAGGGTAGGTCAATCCTTTCCAATCATCGAGGATTCCACGTCGTCGTATCACTTCCTGTAACAATCATCCAGGCTGAGTCGTCCTCTCGCTCTTCACAACCGCGTTTGTTCTGACGACTTGTAGAAACATCCGTCGTTGATTTAACTTCTGTTGTAGTAAGTGATGCATTATTATTGATGTAGAAATATACCATGAAGCACTTAAACAACGCAATGAAATATGTTGTTTGTTATTCTTTATTGCTGGCAGTGGACAACATGAAATGTTTTGTGGTTTTCACTTTTTCTGCACGGCAACAAAACCCTGGTTCGATTCAAGACTCTGGGATTTTCTCTGTGGACTGCATCTGTTCAGTTTGTATCGTCTGACTGCAAGTTGAACAAACTTCAAAGAAAACAAGCAAATTGAAAGAAACATTAGTTAAAAATAAAAGGTTTGCGGGACTCTTGACTGTATTTTGTACCACGAGGTATCATTAAAATTGGCTTTATGTTGAGATTGTAGTAATATTTGGTAGTAATTGTTTACGTTTATTTTTAGCGCCGCAACAAAGACGCACTTAAAATTTTCAATTTAAAGATTATTATTGAACCATTGAGATGAAATTGGGCTGCATGTGTCCCCAGAACTAAAATGAGTTGGACACTTCAGAAAGTAAATAAACGGAGATAACAGATAACCATTGTTTTTGTAGTTTCCATGTGCAGGGCAACACGTTTCAAATGGAAGTGCACAGAAAATGCGTACGTTTTTAGTGGTGGACAACTTTTATTTTCCCCCCAAAGATTTGAGCCGTCATCCTCAGTCATGTGATTATCCAGCCCACCCATGCCCTCCTTAATTCAGGCCGAATCTTCTAGTGACTAACTAACACCAAGTGTTTCTCATGGCTCTTACGAAGTGGTCTGTGGATCAGTCTTTGACAGTGGCGAACACCGCGAGCAGAGAAATGGTGTGATTGTGTAACTGGAGGGCTGATGAACCCTGTTGTTCTGTACCGTACCCCTTCAAACCTCTCACTGCGCGGTCATCAGTCCATGAGTCAGTTGCTTTCTGCTCGGTGTGTCATCCTCCTCCTCCTCCTCCTCCTCCTCCTCCTCCTCCTCCTGTCTCTTCTCTCACCGTATTCTTTTTCCCACTTCACCACTTGTTCTCCCTACCATTTTTGTTTTGTTTTCCTCACCTCTTTCTTATGGACTATTTCTCTTTGAGTGACTCTGTGTCTCCCCTTTCAGTATCAGTTATTGGTTCAAGGTACTTTTATTAATTCCACAGTTATTATCCAATTATAATAATAATTCCACAGTTATGATCTTGAAACAGTCTCCGTCCGTACGTCCGTATGTCCGTCCGTTCGTCCGTTCGAATGTTTCTACCTATATCTCGGCAACCCCTGGGCCCACAGTGACCAAACTTCACATGTGGATACATCTCAGAGGGGGAAGGGATACTATGGTGACCTTGACCTAATTTGCATATTAAGTAGGTCACAGGTTCACGAAGTGCTTAAAAACACCTTTTGGGCTCTGGAGACGTATTTTGACATAGCTTATGAAGAAGACCTTTCAGATTCTACATAATTATCTACTAGGACCCATGGAACACCCTCTAGTGTACCAAGTGTGCTGCCTTAGAGCTGGCTTTGTGAGAAAATAGAAAGCCCTCTGGCGGGGGATTAGCCCAGCAACGGCCTTCTTGTTCTTTATGTGGCCATAACGTCCAGATTCCAGCTCGCCACAGTCTCTTTGCATTACAAGAGTTCTGAACATGACTATGTCTTGCAAGGGGAAAAAAAAGATAACGGAACAACAAGTGAGTGACTACACTCAAGGATAAGTCTAAAATTGATGTGGTGACAATCGAGGCTGAGATGAAAACAGACTTTGGAGAGGTTGAGGCCATGGTGCAGCTCACTGCTCACCTCTCATGTGTGTGTATTGCAGAAATCAAGGGTCTCAGCAGAGCCTGCATCCTGACACACGTGACGCGATTCATTTCATTCTGCCCTTTGTACTCAGTGAGGTAGAACATAGATGTTTTGAATAGTTGTAAGCTGTTTGGCATACTTGTGTATTGGACATGTTTGTCGGTCAGGTGAAGGCGGGAATAGATTCGCTCCTCGGGTGTGTTTGAAATACTTTGTGGTTTACATGCATCATTTATAGTTCATTAGTATGACCCGTCAATTAATGATTCATTTCGCCTCAAGACTGATTCTTCCAGACAGTCGGTTTCCGTTGGTCTTTTTCTCGTGATTTCCTCGGCTTGTCAAGGTCAAATTCCTTTTATCTGCCCGCCTTGGCCATTTAACTGCGTTCATTCAAATTACTTGTTGTGATGTAATATCTGACACTCCAGAAACAATTCCAATATTTTGTAGTAATTAATTCAAGTACAATAAAATGCATCCATATTTGCAGCGTCTTGCAGCTTTTCACTTTTTCCTGTATTATTTGAAGCAATTTGAAACGTCAATATATGGGTGCAAAGCGGTTTTTAATGTGTTGCACTTGAAGGGTGCAGCTCTCTGGTGAAACACAAGCAGGAATTCTGTCTGTATGGATGTTTGAGGCACATCGGCGCCGTGTTCCGCTCTTCTACCATCGTCCTCTTCACCCTCTGATCTCCCGTCACTGTTTACTAATATCTTAATCAATATGGTTCAGTATCTTTTCGATAGGCGGGTTCACAGCCACCTGACATTAGCGCTGCATCAGTGTGCTTTTCTTCTTCTCCCCTCTTTAAGCCAGATGAAATTGCTTCGGGACTTTTGTGTTGAAAGCGTTTTAACTATGTTTTTTCACATTTTCAAAATAATGCGTATGTGTGCTGGTGGGGACTGACACCCGGTTGAACATTCACATGTAATTGTTGGAACAGAAATATGAGCTCCGCCTCTTTAAGGACAATACATTCTGATGTGACGTTCAGACTAAATCACAAGGAAAGTTTCCCTCTTTCACTTCAAAACAATTCGGGATTTTTAAAATTTTTTTTATTTCAATTTACATAATTTTGTCTTTTCCTGAATGATTTACTTTTCTACATCTCCATCACATTTGTCACATATTGATCACTTTTTAAAAATCTCCTCATCGTTGGCTTGTACGCTTCAAGCTTGCTCTTTATAATCACAATTGTTTCTCTGCTGCTGCTTTGTGCTCCATCGTTTTGCAGAACCTTTATCGTCTTTTCTACCCTCAAACAGTTCTGCTCTGTTTTTTTTTTACCGCTATTGTGTGTGTGTGCCGCCCGACACTGGTGAGAGAGTGCATCGTTACTGACTGTGTGATTGGCATCCCGAACTGACAGCCCTCCGTTTGGGGCCGAGTGCACACCAGCAAATACTCGGTGGATGAATTAAAGATAGCGAAAAGAAAGGTGAGCACAAAGCATTTTGAACCTTCGCCGGCCATGCAGAGGATGTGCAGATGTCCGCGTCGCTGGCTTTTGTTTCTTGGCGTCATCAAATCGCTCTCCCCGTCGTCCCCTTTCACCCCTCGGTGTTTGTTTGTCCCGTTGATCCGGCCTGCAAGCAGCTCGCCGGGGAGATTTAGTCTGGAGTCCTGCTGAGTGACCGGTGTTTGTGTGATCGAGAGAGAAGAATGAGATTCTGTGCCCGATTAGCAGGAGGAGTGAGCTGCAGCGCTAAAATATTTAGCTCCCATCTACTTGATCCAGTGTGAGCAAACTTTGGGCAGAAACTGAGATGGAAAGTTGGTGAAGGAAAGTTACTGTACATAAAGTGCAAATTGCATTCATTCTGTCTTCTGATTGCGTAATTTAGGGATTACATCAACAAACATATATATATGCGCTTGCTGGCAATTATAAGATGCTTTCCTCCGAGTTAACTCGGTTGAGACATTTACTTCATATGATATGAAAACAGACTGAGGAAGTTGACTTGGGGTGTGCGATATGGACAAAAAATAATATCTCGATATTTTGGGGGATTTTGACCATAACGATAATTAGACGATATTCTTTAAATGTGTGTTTTTTACAGCCTGAGTTATAGCTCATTAATTGTTTCTAGTGGATGATATTAATGGACACAACGTTTGTTACGTCTCGCCATCGGGTGCTTTTTTTGTCATAAGGCAGTTTTCTGTTGATTGAGTCCGATAACGTTTGTTGGCTGTGTTGTGCAGCAGGTAGCGTTACCTTCGCCGACTTAGGTTTTTCTTTGGCAGCTAGCTTTTGACGTTCTTCGTATTCCTTCGTGTGGTTGGTCCGCAAGTGGTGAAACAGGTTGGTTGTCGAGCTGTATTTAGTGGCAACGGCTTTTCGACAAACTTTGCAGATTACGGTCTTTTGGGTAACGTCAGTCTTTTCAAAGCCAAAGTACTTCCATGCAACTGAAGTCGATCCACGTCTTGGAATTAAATCTTCTGAAGTTGGAGCGTCCGCGGGCGGTGTGTCCATGTTGTCTTTCAAATGTTTACGTTTCGAGGCACGCTAACCTGCCGGGAACACGCCAGTGAGAGATCATGTGACCTGCTGCGGTTTGCTGCTTTACGCAAGTTACGTAACTCTTGTTCAGTGAATGTGTGGGGTTTCAACGTGTGTTTTTAGTTGTTTTAGTGAAGTCATTTGCATACTCCATAACGTAAATTAGCACATCGTTAAAACAACAATGACGATATTATCGTAAACGATGTATATCGCCCACCCCTAAAGTTGACGTGGTGAAGCATTTGACGTCTCTGGATTGTCGGACTGTTGGCGTGGTGCAACGCCGCCTATTCTCTGATCACCAGGTCATCTCCTGCAGGATTTCTATTGGCTGGGAGTGTCTGCAGCTCATAGCGGTCATGCTGTGCAGTGTAGAGACCAAGTGGTCACTGTCAGAGAATGATCACAGCCTGTGGTTACACTAACGCCTCTGTGTTCTACACAAGACCACAGATTTTAGGCCATGATCAAATATACCATCATGATTGTCAGGCAGCGTCTCGCCGATGGATGAAGCTCTTAGAATTATGGATGAAGTAGTGTCTGAGTTCTTCATTGCATAAAACATATTGATATTATTCAAACTGCCACTTCTGTGCTCTGCCATTAGTGGAGGCCAACTTTTTAAAAATCTTGAGTGATCATTTGATCAGCAGACTGTTTATCCATCGTTCAGAATCTCATAGTGACTAACTAACGCCAACGATTTGACCCTGTTTTGCATTTCCTTTCACAGTGACATTGACGTGTGGACACTCCAGTTTCGTCCCAGAGAAAAGAGATTAATCCATGCATGCACATGGAAAACATGAAAACTCCACACCTGGACTAGAACCGGGGACTCTCTATGTATAGTGAGCAATGCCCCCAATTATTTAGATAATGCATTTTGTTGCACGGTGGAATTCAAGTAGAGATTTTTACATGTTGTTTTTAAAAGCTGAGCAGCTTACTCTTCTACACTTTTTAAAACAAATACTTCCTGAATGAAATGAATTTCATCATCCTAAATCGTCAGATATCTCCTTTAGAATCCACAGCTGGCCTTTGATCCAAATAATTCAGAAGATTAGAAAGTATTTATCAGCAATCATCTATGGATTACATTTCAAAGACTACTTTAAATATGTTCAGTGCTTTGTTCAGAGCTCTTGGGAGTAAGAAGTAACAATACATGAAGAGGAAAAATATCACATGGAGATATTTGTTGAATCAAAAAAACGTAGAATATTTATTGAGTTGCTCCTAATGTTCCCGATTTTTCTATGTATCGAAGAAATTTCCTCTTTATGTTTCCCCATGAACTGCACTCGAGTATTACGTGCCAGACTTGTGTTCCACTTCAGAAAATTTAAGAAGACATTTTGAAAATGATATCGGTTTACATGATGATGGTTAGCATGAAAGGCCTGGAGCTAACCCTAACCCTCAAAGGTTTTGTTACAGCTCATAGGAAAGGGGGACAACTTGCAATACTTGCAAAGCGATTTATTGAATTTGATCCAGCGGTATGGAAGCCTGCCCTCCATCCTCTGCTCGGCTAATGCCACCCTGTGGTGGTGGAGCCAGAGGGAGAGACTGCCCCCTGCTGGCACCACGGGCAGAAAGCTCTCCACAGCTGGACACGCCATTATTCCACAAAGATTGCTTATCCCTCCCGAAAAAGCAAATCTGCTTATTTTTCTGCAAGCGAATGGGTAGTTCTTAATGTTGTTTGCAGAATTGCACAGTTCCATTGGACTTTTGGATTGTATTTGTTGGCCGATGTTACTTTATTTTTGAGTGCTCAGCTCATTTGGCCTTTTGAAAAGGAGAAGTTACATTTCTATTAGAAAAATGTTGAGCGTGTTACTGGACATTCTTGTGTGATTGCCACAGAATATTTTCTGTTTTATTTTGTTAATTTCACACAGAAGTTACACTGACATATTTTTCATTTCATATTTATTTTCAAAACGGGTCGAGTCATGACGTCCTTTGTTACTTTGGACAAAATGCAATTAAAGTTTTCCATTTTCACCCCCATGTTTGTCAAGAGACTAAAAGGGGAAGGTATGCAACTGATTGCAATCTGCAACTTCACTGCTCGATGCTACGATAAACCTCGTCTTTAATGAAAAATGCATGATGGGTACTCAGCTCTGTTTTAGCTTTTTTCTAGTTCAAAGACGAAGAGCAGGATTGAGATCATTTTTTTTTTTTTTAAAGCAAAGATTGTGGTATAAACTGAAATATGCTTTTTGCTGGGTTTTTTTTTCTTCCTATTTCTTTTGCTGTACAGTTTAATCAGCAGATGCTGGAAAACAGCAAGCGTTTCATCAGCAGTCTTACTGTTTCATCACTCATCAGCTGGGAGAGCCGAAGTTTGGCAAAGAAGATGCTGGTAGGAACCAAACTGTGTCCTTCAGAGAACTCGCACTCGCAGAAAGGATTCATGGGCTTGTATGTCAGACACAGAAACAAAGATGATCATTCCATTATAAGCATTATTTACAGGGTGTAGCGTGATGTGGTGCAAGACATGTCGAAATGCGAAAAAGTGTACAAAAGTGCTGCGTTTATGTTGTTGTATGCAAGTATGTTGTGCTTTTTTCAGCTTGTCATTGAGTTTATTGTCATGTTCCCCGAGACGATCCACATAAACAACCAGCGACGCTCGGCCCTCTGTTTGTGTTGGCAAACACAGGCCGAGAATCCAACTGATTACAATTTATGCTTTGTCACTCCCATCTAACAGTACTCCTTGTTAAAAGGCTCGTAGTTTCAAAGCTGCAGGTTTTCACAGAGAAACTTTTCCTGTGGGTCTGAAATAGTTGGTACAGTTGATATTCTGAAGCAGAGTGAGTCTGTGGAGTGCATTTCTTTAGTGTCTTTCGCAGTTCTTTATACTTTCATTTTACCACCGAAACATTAAAAAAAATGACATGAATATTTTCATCCTCAAGATTCTTAAAATGCCTATTTTTGTAACCTTATTGTGCCGTTTGAATCTAAAAATGTTAATGGGATGCGACGTCTTCTTTGTCCTCTTGTCTGTGCATTCAGAACATGCTGTCGGAGAAGGTTGACCAGATGATGGAGTGGTCCTCTCGGCGTTCGGTCGTCCGGATGAACGGGGATAAGTTCCGTCGTTTTGTCAAGGCCCCACCCAGGAACTACTCTGTCATCGTCATGTTCACTGCCCTGCAGCCTCAAAGGCAGTGCTCTGTCTGCAGGTACGCACGCACACACATCCGCGCTCTAAGCCACAGTGGAGCGTAGCTCCTTCTATAACCACCATTCTTTTGTCCTTCCTCAAGTTTACTTTGTGACCTGCACTGGAGGAATTTGTAAGCTGTGATGCGCACACTGATGGAGTTTCGCACGACGGGATCCACAGAAAACAGCCTCATGTAGAAACAACCTATGGGTTCTCAATTGTGATTTTTATTTTTCACCAGCATAAAGTATGAAAGCACACGAAGATTAGGAGGGAAGTCTTTAACCCTATGGGGCCTGAAGCATTTTGTGCCGTTTTTCACTACAATTGATTTTTCCTTTATATCTCACATATAAAATCCTTAAACCTTGCGCCTTTTTTGGTGTCATTTGGTTCAGGACAACCTCATAAATGCATTTCTGAAGTATTTTCATCACTTTGGCATACTGTATTAAAACAATGGATCTAAAAACACCATAAAATTACAAATTCGGCTGGTAAAAACAGATTTATTGACTATAAAAGTCACAGACATGGTTAACGAATCATTTTGTTTACTTGTAAAGTAAATCTAAACTATAATTAACTAAAATGTATCAAAACAGGACTGAACAAACAGTTCTATACAGATATTTACAGTGAAATAGAAGCACTGCCACAGGCGTTTTTGTAAAACTATTTAAAAAAGGTCACACATATTTTTCCTCATGTCTCATATTCTAATATCTCCTTTTATTTGGGCGATCAACGTCATTTAAAAACGAGCTTGTAGTTTTATATCTGCACTTTCGACACGGATTGAAACACTGGACCAGACGACGCTGTGCTGTGACGCTACTGCCTTTTCAGACGGTCATGTGACGAGGACGCGCCGGTGCGTCCGCAGGCCCCAGAGGGTTAATTGAAATGAAC
>NC_137652.1:1529032-1569032 GCF_963422515.1 Blennius ocellaris | reverse complement strand
AGTTTTCTGGTGCACGTTGTAGTTTTATTCCCGGTGTTGTTGGCTGGAAGGAGGTGAAGCAGAGGAGACGGAAAGACGAGGGGATGGAGAGAAGAGGAGCCGCAGCTGAGAGAGGAAGGATTTATTTTTTTTTTTTTTTTTGCTGAGTGACTTAAAAAGATCTCAAGACAAATGAAATCATCCATTCCACCATCAGAGAAGTAAGAATAGGACATTGAAAACCACTTCCAACACGTCTCAGCAGGTTCGCCTTCGACACACGACACCAGAATAAAACTCCAAAATCCTAAACTTAAACTCACCAACTGCATAACTTCTCCCCCTGTTAGAATCCACATTTTACTTTATCGTTAGTTTAATGAGTAAAATGAGGTTAACTTTTGCTGTTTGCCTGCAATTAAATCACTTTCTTTTCAAGAGATGAATAAAAACCAGATTGAACATCAGTATGTGAAGTTTTCTTGATTAAAGTACTGAACCTTTAATGTGGTGTCCTCATCTTTCCATGTCTCATCCTCAACACTTCAGTTTAACATTTTATATATGTGATCATGAATATTTCTATATATATATATATATTCCAGAATATTGACACATCTCTAATGTAATGTATATGCAGCAGGATCTGAGTATTATTTACTTTGGCTCAACATATAAAAAATGGGGGGGGGTGGCAGAGTATTTGTACACAGCAATACACTGATGAAGTTTGTTTTATCCAATAACCTTTTGAAGGATATTCTTTTGTCATTGCTTCTGTGCCAAGTTGTCCAGTATTGGGTTTCTCAGTCCTGCGCCGCCTTCTATTATCTTTATGAATTTTCCATTACAGGTTGACAGTACTGCAGTCCAACTTTTTTCAAATTTAGACAATTGTTTCGGGAGCTTAGCACTTCATCGTAGTGAAATATAACCGACATGGTAATCTTCTCTCTCTCTTTCTTTTTTTTTTTTTTTTGCAATTTGTGTGTAATTATGTTTTCAATAAAACTCCACGGAGAAGCGTCATCCTGAAAATGTAGACGGAAGATGTGAGCAGGATTTGGACGACCTCTTTTCATTCTCTGCAGGAACAAAAATGTTGAAGTTTAAATGCAGTTTTCAGCTGAAAGCAGCACTTCAGAGACCCGGGCCACCTGCGCCGTGTGACTGAGGCCTTCGTGAAACTGCTGACTGATATTAAGCCGTTTGTACATTAAGCGGTTCTTCTCCTCATAACGTGTGTGTGTGTGTGTGTGTGTGTGTGTGTAGGACGCGGTCCCTATTTAAATCCCAGAGGAATGCATAATGCATCATCGCCTGTGTCGCTACATTTCAATACGTTCATCATCCTGCTGAATGTTGGGAGCAGCCGCGACGCCCCCGAGGGGAGACTTGATCAATACTGTGTGATTCATCAAACCCTCGGAGCCGTCGGGCTCCTCGTGGTCCAGGAGGGTCGTTAGCAGATCCTCCATGCCAATCTGTGCTTTAACTTTACTTCAATAGAGGAGCAGAAAGTCCGACTTTACCTTTATATTCAACGAAACCACGTGACTGCAGCAGAACTCTGCTGCTACAGAAGCTCAGCAGCAGAAGATTGTTGGTCTTTTGCCTCCTGAATTATCTCGATTCACATCGGGGGTTAACGTTTAGATTGGTTTTCTGCACGATGTGGTCTGTTCCTCTGGCGCACTCATTAAGATCTGATCAAATCTTCAACTCGTCACGTGTTGGTATCTTTACACTATAGGATTTTTCTGTCTCGTATTGTACAACTTTTTACACATTGTATTTTATTCTGCTTCTTTGGATGTAAGCCACTTGTTGTCTATTTTTTATTGGATGTAAAAGCCTTTGGCTACTCGGGGCTGTTGTAAAGCGCTAATCTTGGATTGTTGATCTCCCAGTCACTCTCGCTTCACGGTCAGAATATCTCCAGTTGTAGTTCACGTTCCCCTTGTACTTGCACCAGGAATTCCTACTTTGTCCTTCAGTCCAGAGCCATGCGAGGTTGACTGGAGACTCTCTGTTTGCGCCGTGACGGAGCGGCGATGCGTCCGGCCTTCGCCCAGAGTCCGCTGGGTTTGGCTGCAGCTCCCAACGGCCCTGAACAGGATATTAGATGGTTTCGAAGAAGGATGAGTGATGGTGGTGAAATAACTGCAGGCGTGAATGAGTGTCATTATGTGTCCCTCTGCCCTGTCATGAACTCTCCATGCATCCTGCCTGTAATCATCTGGGATTGGCTGCAGCGCCGTGCGACTGCAAGGCGGACAAAAGACAGATGGATGCTTTGCTAAATAAGAATGCAATGAACGCTCGGAGTGAGCCCCTATTTAATGTGTGTTTGACATAAAAACAATGTAAATCTTCACGTGCCTTGATCAAAGGTTAATCCTCTCACATATTCAGATGTGTAAAATAGTGAGACAGAAAAGGTGTATTCAGTCTGGAAAATACGATATAAGGATTTTTTTTCTTTACATTTCCTAATCCGCTAACTGGAGTCATTCCTCTTTATTTCCTTTGTCTTCGCAGCTGAACATGAACAGCGCTCCAACCTTCATGCACTTCCCAGCGAAGGGGAAACCGAAACGAGCCGACACGTTTGACCTGCAGAGGATCGGCTTCGCCTCGGAGCAGCTGGCCAAGTGGATCGCAGACCGCACCGACGTCCAGGTACTGAGGAACATCAGAGACTCACGTCTGTTAGAGATAGTGAAGAGCAGTGCAGTAGTGTGTGTTGGTTATATAACTTCTTTAGCAATGTTTGTGCTTTTCCAGTGTCTGTCCTTCCTAATCCCTTTTTTTTCCCCCGCCATGGCCGATAGGCCCCGAAGGGGGATCTTGAAACAGTCTCCGTACGTCCGTACGTCCGTCCGTACGTTCGAACATTTCTACCTATATCTCGGCAACCCCTGGGCCCACAGTGACCAAACTTCACATGTGGATACATCTCAGAGGGGGAAGGGATACTATGGTGACTTTGACCTAATTTGCATATTAAGTAGGTCACAGGGTCACGAAGTGCTTAAAAACACATTTTGGGCTCTGGAGGCCTAGGTTTTTGAGCTAGGGCTCTGAAATGTTATACACACATGATACACACTCCAGGGATAACCTCCAGTACACCAAGTGACCTGACCTTGACCTTGAAGATTGGTTGGGTCTGAAGTTTGCTCGTCATGGTTGCACAATACATGTATTTTCATATTAACATTTCTCCTCATTTCTCAGCAACCCCTGGGCCCACAGTCACCAAACTTCACACATGGACACTCCACCTGGGGAGAAGGGGCGCCATGGTGACCATGACCTCATTTGCATATCAGGTCACAGGGTCACTAAGTGCATAAAAACACCTTTTGGGCTCTGGAGACGTATTTTGACATAGCTTATGAAGAAGACCTTCCAGATTCTACATAATGATCTACTAGGACCCATGGAACACCCTCTAGTGTACCAAGTGTGCTGCCTTAGAGCTGCTTTGTGAGAAAATAGAAAGCCCTCCGGCGGGGGATTAGCCCAGCAATGGCCTTCTTGTTTTTTTTTAACCAAGAGAGGAGCCCCGCCCACCATTCTAGTCATGTTTGCTAATATTATTTTTATATTTTCAGATATCTTTTAATGGTCCTCCTGCACTACATCCTGTATTCTGCTCCTGGCATTTCTATCTTTTCGATTGGGCTCCATTTAGCTTGAAATGAATTCCTAGTTTGTGTTTTTCCGGGGAAACTTGTCCGGCTGACCTTCACATTTTGCCGCTCTGGCATTAAAAAGCAGCTTTGTTTGCTTTGCTCACTGTCTCACTCTGTAACGCCACCAGGCCTGCGTCCACAGGTGGACTCACCTGTTGTGAAGCGTTTGCATTTTAAAAGCAGTGTTTTTTTTTTTTTTAATAATCCCTCGTCTTGTTAGCTCAGATGTAATCGGTGACCATCCCTTCAGCTCTCCACGGCGGTTTCCTGTGTTCTTGCTCACATCAGACTCTCGTCTTGTAGACGACTCATGCATATGGAAACGGACGTGAACAAAGAGTTTCAGAAGTGCAGGAGCGACTGTAGCGTCACTCCAACGGCAGATCCATTTTTTTCTACATCCCTCACATCAATATGTCTCTTTTGTATCATAACTACTCCTAAAAAAAAAATCCCCAAGCATTTTACAGATGTTGCAGTTTCTTTGTAAATGGAGTGCAAACACCAAATGTCACTTCTTCATGGGAGCCGGCTTCCCACTACTCAGACTCTCCCGAGTCGTCGATGCATGTACGATCAGATTGTTGCCGTGTCTGAAGGGCCTGTTCCGCGCTGCACCGGCACACATTGTGGAAGCATCCTGCTGGCGCCTTTCTGATAGATCCTCATTGAAAAGGCTGCCTTTTAGAGGCGCTGACGGGGAGCGTTTACAAAAGGTGCAAGCTTTCAGACGCTGCAGTGTGACTTTATCAACTAAGCTCAGAACAGAAGAGACAAAAGGACCCATACGTGATCGATGGAGAGGAACACTTTTGTCTGATGGAGGAACTGAAAGTCCATGTTCTGAAATGGACTGGCAAACATTCTGTCATTTGGTCGATTCCTTATGTAAAATAATAATAATAGTTTTTAAAAAATACAGTACTTTTGTTACATGCAGCAGGCAGGGGTTCTTTTGTATTTTGTACTTGCTTTCTTACTTTTCCTTTAGTTGCTACCTTGCACAGGTCTGCCTTGCAAAAAACACTTTATTGGATTTGCTGGTAAAGTAAAGATGAAATAAGTACTAAAGAAGACTTGTTGTGCGTTTAATGACACGTTCTGTAATTCAGGTCCAGTTTGTCCATAATGCTTAGACACCTGCTGCGGCTGCTCACTTCATGTTCAAACATCATTGTCTGCGGTTTTTAGTGAATCCCAGTTGATCTCAGTGAAATTAATGAAATGAAGCATTCTAGTCCAGAGCTGTGTCCCTGCTTTCTGATTGGCTGATTAAACCTTCTGCTCACAAAGTGGAATAAAACAACATGAAACATTTTTTAAATAACTTATTTCATTTTCCACTTCAAAAATCCTTATTTTGATTTTTTTGTTTCTTTATGTACTCATTTTAAAACCATAGGAGAAGTGACGACAATGTGATATTTTCTTCTTATAATAGTTTTAGTATATTTAGTTTCGTATAGTTTTTAACTTGAACTGCCATGTATTTTGATTTTAAATACTTTTTGGGATGATTTGATTATTTAAAGCTACCAATTGACATTTTATTAGATTAAATCAGATTAGATTGAATTCATTGTATATTATGTATTTATAACTTTGATTTAACAATATTTTCACCTTTTCACAATAAATATCTGGTTGTATAATTTTACACTCATTTTGAGTAAAATCACCAACCACCATGAGAACAGAACTTATTCACCCTCATCAAAATATGAGAAATTAACTCAACTGAATAACTATTGAGTATAAAAGAAAAGGTCAGTTTTAGACACACGTAAATAGTTCCCCCCCCCCCCCCCCACACACACACAGTGACACATAAGTGATTTTATTTTTTAAATCATGTTATTTGTGTGTTGGTCTGACACATTTATCTGTCAATTATAATATTAAATATATTTTTTCACACGTTTATGACAGTTGAAAGTGAATGTGGCACCCGTATGACACTTCTTTTGATAATCATTAAACAAGTTGAAAAAAGCTGAAAGAAAAATGTCTGTGAACACTTAAACCAAACCGAAGTCATTCAGCCATTTGAGAACATTCCCAATGCAGTAATATGTGAAGTAATAGTAAACATGTTCTGTTGAACCGTGTACTAAGTTACATGAAGGACATTTAGGAAATGAATATTTACATATAGTCAAGGACATGATATTCTCTGCATTCCACTATAAATGTAATTCCACATGCCTCTTTCTCTCTGCCTCTTCATCTTTCCAGATACGAGTCTTCCGTCCACCCAATTATTCAGGCACCATTGCTTTGGCCTTGCTAGTGTCTCTGGTCGGGGGTCTGCTGTACCTGAGGAGGAACAACCTGGAATTCATCTACAACAAGACTGGCTGGGCCATGGCTGCTCTGGTACGGCACACTCACGTCACTCTGCAGCTTTTTTTTTTTTTTTTTTTTTTTACTGTTTATTTTCATTTTTCCGTTTTTCTTCTTGACAGTAAACACAAAGAAAGAACAAAACAGCAACACCAACACAATAAAATAAAATTTAAATTTAAAAAAAAAAGCAAGCAATTAACAATAATAATAATAATACAAAATAAGAATAAATTGTGCTCACAATTTAGCGTCATTTAGCCTAATTTATTATTATTATAGTAATTTATTTATCATTTATTTATTTTTGCTTAAAATACATCAATTATCTATTATTTGTTGTATTTGTTTTGTTTTTGCTTGTTATTAATTAACACTCTGCAGCTTTTACAAAGTACTCTAAAGATGTTCCCAACGTCAAAATGTGATTTTTTTTTTTTTTTTTTTTTTTTTTTTTTTTTTGCTTTTTCTTTCTCAAACTTCATTTGAGACAAAGTGCAAACCTACGGTGGTCTGCCTCTGTCTGGTCGCTTTGAATGACTTCAGACTCGATGCTTTATACAACTTGCAAAATCTCTTCTGATGTATAGACTGAACTGTCCAGAAGTATTTTAAAAAGAAATGTTTTTATTTTGGACCGCTTTCACTGCTCCTTGGCGACACATCCACCCTGACCTTGCACCGTCGGTGGGTTGCCAGGTCGGTGTGAAATCAGCTTTACAATCCAGTGTTTGGCGTTCTTCTTCCTTCACGCTTACAAAATGTCCTTGTCCCGGTGACAAAAAAGGCAATTATCCTCGGTTGGAATGGACTGTGCTCAGTGGAGCCAGGTTTTCCTCCAGCACCACGTTTTCATGCACGCAGCTCAGTTTCACAATAGAAAAGACATTTTAAGCCACACTTGGACGTCAAGTACAGGCTAAACTGAGATAAGAGCTCTCGGGTTATTTTTTGATCTCCAGTTTGTCCCTCAATCCGTTTCTGTGCTCTGCCTGTAACAGTGCGTGGTTTTCGCAATGACGTCTGGCCAAATGTGGAACCACATCAGAGGGCCTCCCTACGCCCACAAGAACCCCCAGAACGGACAAGTGGTAAGAAATGCCTTTATTCCTTCATATCCATATTGTCAGACATGTTTGCACTGGATCAGCGAGTAAAACGTCAGTAAGTCTACTGATCCCCGGTAAAATGGAGAATATGCCATCGCCATGTTCTAAATGCTTGATATTTATTTGAACTTGTGACGTTTTGTACAGTTTCACCGTTATTTGGACAATTATACCACCAAGGCGCGTGGAAGCACACACGCATGCTTTGCGTTCGCAGTTAGAGTTTTGCTGGTCATCCATTAAGTTTGTTCACTCGACTGTGAAATTAAAATGAAAAATATTGGAAAAGTAAGGCAACTTTAGGTGTAAAATGATCGAGGGACCGGCGTGAGGGGGAAAAGGCTGCTTAAATTAAAGCGTGAGGAAAAAGTTGATATCAGGTATCTGCACTGTTGTGTTTGCAGGATCTGTGCACTGCCACACATGCATTTGTGACAAACGTGACCCTAAACTAAAGACAGTAACTCAAAGGGACACGAGACTGAGAAGTTCCAGTGGCGAAGTCGTTAGAAAAGTCAATTCACCTCCAGAAGCTGAAAAGGTTGGTCGATTGCTGGTTCTCAGCAGAAGAGAAAGACAGACGGTCCCCGGGAGGTGCAGACTTTCATCGACTCAAAATAAATAAAGATAGATAAAGAAGCACTATTCAAGCCTCCCTGTCAAGCCCTATGTCACTTTATTTCTCGGTTCCTGCTGCTTCTTGTGCTTCTGTGCAAGAAGCAATTGTTTTTCAGGCACTTTTATCAGTCTGTCTCACAATGGAGACATAAAATGTTCAGTGTTGCTCCCTAATGTAGATTTCTCTATTATATTGTATGATATGATATGATATGATATGATATTATATTAGTATTCCTGGATGATAAAGTTGTCAGAGATGCAAGTTCTAACTTCTTAATGCATTATTTTTTCATGACTTGGGATAATCGACCAGATTCACGTCTTCAGTTTCTCAATATCTTGTTATTCTGCTTCCTGTCATGACACAGGTCATTACCTCTGGATGTGGTATTCTTATATATGCTCTACTTCTACCTCCTTTCCTGGTTTTTTTTTAAATTCCCTTACGTCTCCCTCCTCTTTTTCTTCTTTCTGTCCATCCTCAAACCATGTCAGAGCCTCCAGGGGGGAAAAATTGTGCAGTCAGCTGATTGGACACTCCGGTCCTCGCCTCCTCTCTTGTTCTTGTTCTTTACGTGAACGGAGCAGACTGAAAGCTTCCTCTCAGTCCAGTGTTGAAACAGCGTTTTATATGAAGACGGATATTAATTCAACATCTTTAGGAAGCGATAGCCACCGGCGTCGGATTCAAATTCAAAGGTCAGCAGGTCGCCACCGAGTTATTGCTGAGCTTGCAGAAACTGATTTATGCCAGTTCGGTGAGGCCGTCGACCTGACGGAGTGTGTGTGTGTGTGTGTGTGTGTTGGGGGGGGGGGGGGGGGGGGTCGTGTCGCGCTGCCTTAAAACCTCTTACAACTTAATAGTTTAGCCAAAAGTGTCAAAAGAACAAGTGGAGCTCAAAGTCCACGTCAAACTGCTATCAGGCTTTTCCCTCATTGATTTTAATTCAATCAAAAACATTTTTTAATGTTTTGCTTCAAGTGATTCGGAGTGAAAAGCTCTTTTCACGAACAAGCTTCTTACATCTTTTGCTACGTTGAAGTTTTAAACTTGCACTGTTCAAATCTTTCCATATTTTTGAAGTTCATATTGTTTTTTCATAGTTTTAGACTGAATTACTTGATTAGTGCCAAATGTTATTGCAGCCTCGGCCTGGCAATGTTCCCGAACACACGGCGTTATAAAATTAACTGGCAAAGCAAATATGACTGATTGAATCTTCAGGGTCATCACCAACGTGATTGTGCCAATACAGACATGAAATACAAAACTGAAGCAATCGAAGTCTCAAGAGCTGCGGCCAGATTTCAAAAACGGTTAGAAAAAAGAAAAAAAAAAAAAAAAAAAACACTGGATACTGGATATCCAAACGATATGTAATTTAAAATGATGTTCAAGAAAGAAATAATGAAGTGTGATTGTTTGTGACGGTCGTATTGAGAAATGATTGTTGATGTCCCGAAAAACAAAACTAATCTACAAAAGCTGCACGTTGAGGCACCAATCAAAAGGGAAGATTTGATTTGTCGTAAATTCGAGTCGCACACTTAAGCAAATTTACTTTCACCAGCATGGAAAACGAAAACCTTCATGGAAGAGAAGTCACTTTTTTCCTCAAAATAGGCGAGTCAGCATTTAATTCATGTACACCACAAAACTAAGTTCAAGCAATTACATTACAAGTGCATTATTTTATTTTATAAGAAATGTCAGGGCGAAAGAAATAAAAGAGTGAACCGAGAGAATAGAAAATAGCTTCACTGAAGCAACGCAGAAAAGTAGAGCTGAATGCATGTTTTGTGGAAAATTAATAAAAGGTTGAAAGAAGCAGCAGTTGGAGGGGCGTCGCCCTGGTTTATCATGGAACTGGTGTGTTGGAGGGGGCGTCGCCCTGGTTTATCATGGAACTGGTGTGTTGGAGGGGGCGTCGCCCTGGTTTATCATGGAACAGGTGTGTTGGAGGGGGCGTCGCCCTGGTTTATCATGGAACTGGTGTGTTGGAGGGGCGTCGCCCTGGTTTATCATGGAACTGGTGTGTTGGAGGGGCGTCGCCCTGGTTTATCATGGAACTAGTGTGTTGGAGGGGCGTCGCCCTGGTTTATCATGGAACTAGTGTGTTGGAGGGGCCTCGCCCTGGTTTATCATGGAACTGGTGTGTTGGAGGGGGCGTCGCCCTGGTTTATCATGGAACTGGTGTGTTGGAGGGGGCGTCGCCCTAGTTTATCATGGAACTAGTGTGTTGGAGGGGCGTCGCCCTGGTTTATCATGGAACTGGTGTGTTGGAGGGGCGTCGCCCTGGTTTATCATGGAACTAGTGTGTTGGAGGGGGCGTCGCCCTGGTTTATCATGGAACTGGTGTGTTGGAGGGGGCGTCGCCCTGGTTTATCATGGAACTGGTGTGTTGGAGGGGGCGTCACCCTGGTTTATCATGGAACTGGTGTGTTGGAGGGGCGTCGCCCTGGTTTATCATGGAACAGGTGTGTTGGAGGGGGCGTCGCCCTGGTTTATCATGGAACTGGTGTGTTGGAGGGGGCGTCGCCCTGGTTTATCATGGAACTAGTGTGTTGGAGGGGCGTCGCCCTGGTTTATCATGGAACTGGTGTGTTGGAGGGGGCGTCGCCCTGGTTTATCATGGAACTGGTGTGTTGGAGGGGGCGTCGCCCTAGTTTATCATGGAACTAGTGTGTTGGAGGGGCGTCGCCCTGGTTTATCATGGAACTGGTGTGTTGGAGGGGCGTCGCCCTGGTTTATCATGGAACTAGTGTGTTGGAGGGGGCGTCGCCCTGGTTTATCATGGAACTGGTGTGTTGGAGGGGGCGTCGCCCTGGTTTATCATGGAACTGGTGTGTTGGAGGGGGCGTCGCCCTGGTTTATCATGGAACTGGTGTGTTGGAGGGGGCGTCGCCCTGGTTTATCATGGAACTGGTGTGTTGGAGGGGGCGTCGCCCTGGTTTATCATGGAACTAGTGTGTTGGAGGGGCGTCGCCCTGGTTTATCATGGAACTGGTGTGTTGGAGGGGGCGTCGCCCTGGTTTATCATGGAACTAGTGTGTTGGAGGGGCGTCGCCCTGGTTTATCATAGAACTAGCATGTTGGAGGGGCGTCGCCCTGGTTGATCATGGAACTAGTGTGTTGGAGGGGCGTTGCCCTGGTTTATCATGGAACTGGTGTGTTGGAGGGGGCTTCGCCCTGGTTTATCATGGAACTGGTGTGTTGGAGGGGGCGTCGCCCTGGTTTATCATGGAACTGGTGTGTTGGAGGGGGCGTCGCCCTGGTTTATCATGGAACTGGTGTGTTGGAGGGGGCGTCGCCCTGGTTTATCATGGAACTAGTGTGTTGGAGGGGCGTTGCCCTGGTTTATCATGGAACTGGTGTGTTGGAGGGGGCGTCGCCCTGGTTTATCATGGAACTGGTGTGTTGGAGGGGGCGTCGCCCTGGTTTATCATGGAACTGGTGTGTTGGAGGGGGCGTCGCCCTGGTTTATCATGGAACTAGTGTGTTGGAGGGGCGTCGCCCTGGTTTATCATGGAACTAGTGTGTTGGAGGGGGCGTCGCCCTGGTTTATCATGGAACTAGTGTGTTGGAGGGGGCGTCGCCCTGGTTTATCATGGAACTGGTGTGTTGGAGGGGGCGTCGCCCTGGTTTATCATGGAACTAGTGTGTTGGAGGGGGCGTCGCCCTGGTTTATCATGGAACTAGTGTGTTGGAGGGGCGTCGCCCTGGTTTATCATGGAACTAGTGTGTTGGAGGGGGCGTCGCCCTGGTTTATCATGGAACTGGTGTGTTGGAGGGGGCGTCGCCCTGGTTGATCATGGAACTGGTGTGTTGGAGGGGGCGTCGCCCTGGTTTATCATGGAACTGGTGTGTTGGAGGGGCGTCGCCCTGGTTTATCATGGAACTGGTGTGTTGGAGGGGGCGTCGCCCTGGTTTATCATGGAACTAGTGTGTTGGAGGGGGCGTCGCCCTGGTTTATCATGGAACTAGCATGTTGGAGGGGCGTCGCCCTGGTTTATCATGGAACTAGCATGTTGGAGGGGCGTCGCCCTGGTTAATCATGGAACTAGCATGTAACTACTACATGGAACTAGCATGTAACTACTACATGGAACTAGCATGTAACTACTACATGGAACTAGCATGTAACTACTACATGGAACTAGCATGTAACTACTACATGGAACTAGCATGTAACTACTACATGGAACTACCGGTAATGGTTTTGACTGACTCATTTACATCTCAGACATTTGTTGCTCTGTAGAACACAAACCGACTGCAGTGAAATATTAACAACCACACTACTTTGATCAGTTCATTTCACTAAACGCTTCCAACAGTGATGACGCCTCATTTGTATGAGTATTTATTAGGGCATTAATTAGCACTACTAGTGTAATCCACATTAAATATTTAAATCTTTTTTCATCCGCTTCGATTAAAGTTATGTCTGGAATGATTTTTACAAGTTTTGTGTGTAATTCACTCTTATATAGGGTTTGAACAATAAAAGAAGTTTGTTGTATTTTCACACTCTGCTGACGGATTTCATGTGAACCTTGAAGGTTGGCCTTGCACCCCACCTCTCCACGACCTTGTAGTTCTTCTCCTCTAAAGGCAGCCGTCAGTGACGTTAAGTGCATATAGTAGTCGGCCCTATTCGTTCGGTGCGACACCTATATTATGCAGCCATACAATCACAACATTAGCAGATTTAGCCGCTGTCTGATACACAAAGACACTTCTTTCACTTCGTCGCCTGTGCACCGTTTTCACCCTTGACTCCTCCCGTAATGCTTTCTATAAATCCCACACATTTGCCTTTAGTGAACGGCGTCGTGATATTGAAAGGATACCCATCTTATATTCCTGCTCTCTTTCTCACCTTTTGTGTTGCTTCTTCTCACCTGCTTCTCTAATCCCCCCCCACACACTGTAATTCCTCCAGACGATGAGCGAGTGAGGCCCGGCAGACCGTATTGAAAGGATTTGTCAACTGACAAATGGGACGGCCAGGCAGATGAAATTGTAGGGTGCGTCTGACTTTACAGCCAAGAAAATAGTGCTGGCTCTTACACACACACACACGCGCACTCACACATGTACACACGTACTCGTATACACCCGTACAGTCGTATATAAATGGTTTAATCAGAGTAAAATGTGCCTGTGTGGAAGTTCAGGTACCAAAATCTCCTCCTGCTGCCTCATTAAACACATGCACAGTTCCACCAGCCTCTGTATTGTATTAAAGGTGCGGTCAGTCCGGAGCCTTCGCTCTGTGATGTAAACAAAACCCTCCACACCAAGTCAGCCTCACAAAATGTGTCTTCATTTTGAGTATGCAAGTCACTTCTCAAGACATTGTGCATGTCAATATATAATGTTACTGTCATACGATGCGTGCAGCCTTGCTCCTGCAGCAGTATGTCAGTCAGAAGGTAACCAGCTTTGTCTTTCCATCGTCTTGAGGGAGATGGAGCCAAACGATGTGCCTTTAAGTAGCGTAGACCATGGCCGGGCCTCCGGGCCTTCACAGAAACAGACAATCACACATTGAAACCAAGGTGCAAGAGTCACCAGTTACCAGTTGCCAGTTACCAGTTACCAGTCTCACTCGTGACTAATAATAAGAAAGTGCCATACCCAATGACTTGCATTAGTTTAATGCTCCAGCCTGAGTGTTTCTCCGGAGAAGAAAGAAAGAATTCAATAGGACAGGGTATGAATTCTAACATTAGCGTTGGGAAGTGGCTGTTCGCCAGTGATTTTACTATTATTCTATCATGACCAACTGTCATAATCTACAGTATTGGCTGATGACATTTCCATATTTCCGCTTGATTTCATTTGATTGGTTGATGGCGCTCAGCAGCTGTTGGAAGCGGCTCCTCTGCTTTACTGCTAACCTTTCATAATTTACAGAAGCACCGCTGTCACTTTTATTGGCTTATTGCAAATGGTTGACTCTTGGCTCGCAGAGGACATCCCTGTGTGTGTGTGTGTGTGTGTGTGTGTGTGTGTGTGTGTGTGTGTGTGTGTGTGTGTGTGTGTGTGTGTGTGTGTGTGTGTGTGTGTGTGTGTGTGTGTGTGTGTGTGTGTGTGTGTGTGTGTGTGTGTGTGTGTGTGTGTGTGTGTGTGTGTGTGTGTGTGTGTGTGTGTGTGTGTGTGTGTGTGTGTGTGTGTGTGTCGTTGAGCATGAGTGCTGCTTTATGTTTGATCTGCACCTGCTCTCTGACACGCACACACACACACACACACACACACACACACACACACCAACCAGCAGGTTGTGCTCAAGAGGGCAGATATGAAGACGCTGAGATTCTCATTGGAAGATGATTTCCTTGGAAATGAGCAAAATGGACAAGATTGAAGAAAAAGACAATTTAGCGGAATCATTTGCAGAATAGAAAGAAGACATGTTGAACAGAGCATCCTGGAGGTGGAGGAGGGCACTGCAGGCCTGAATCTTCACATTTATTTAAATACGAATCGTTAAATGAACAGAAAATGAGGATTTACATATTTTTCTAATCACTCCTGATCTTGTATCAGTGATATGACTGTTAGAGTTTTATATCGCTCACTAATGCTTCTTGCAGAGAAAAGATGGATAATTTCCGCCGGCCCGCATCACATTATTGTCTCAATAACAATAAAAGTCACTGAAAAAAGGAATGATTTGAAAAGTAATTGTAGAATAATCGGTGGCATTCTCTGAAGTTCTGAAACTGTGAGGGAGTGTGCACTAAACGCAGGGTTTTAGTGTCAAATGTCAAAATATACTACCTGCATAATGGATTATTAAGTAGCATGAGCAGCTATAATTATAACATACGCACACCAGTAGCTGCCAGTGGTAGAGCCCGACTCAGGAAGTCAGTGGAAAATCCCTCCGGAATCCTGTTACAGTCGGATCCATATCACAAATATATCCACCAATCATCACCGTTTTGTATGAAACGCCAGCGCTGTTGCCACAATCTGTTGCCACAATCTGTTGCCCAGCCATGTTGCTTTGCAGCTTCCAGGTGTCCCAGGATGGGAAACTGAATAATCACCATTTGATCTTTTAATGATTTCATGTATTCAGTAAGACATTTTGTTTATCTCAAGTTGTTTGTTTGTGGCAGACCTGGACGAACGCTGCGTCACAGATAACAGACAACATGATGATGATAAGCAGCATAGAAGCTGTTTCCCAGTGCATTGTGGGACACAGCTACAATGTGAGTTTTGTAAATTTGTTGCACAAGTGATTTTAGGGCGAGAGAGGGTTTGAGCAGTGGCAGGTTTGATTCCCAGGTCACCACCGTGGGTCCCTGAGCAAAACCCTTCAACCTAATGAGTTCACTGGACATTTATAGTGTCGCTTGTAAAACAAGAAATTAGATTTTTAAATTTTTTTTTTAAGTCCATCTCTCCTAAAATAAACGTCTCTTTCCTATAACCTAGTTAGTATAAAAATACATACATGAGTCACTTCTGGTGCCACATGACTTTCAGAATAAAGGCTTTGAATCCTGGCATCCAGTGTAAAGTCCAGCCAAGTTGGTGACCTCTAGTAAAATTAAAGCGGTAAGACGGTGGAATCACATGAAATAGTCGTTGTTAAACAGTTTCCTACATCCTTCATCCGTCGCGCATATTTTACCGACTGACATGTTTAAAAAAAAAAAAAAAATCTGTTCTAAATCCCTACAAATGACTCTTGGTAATCAAACTGAACTCTCCATGGAGATTTGAATTACATAACCATTCAGTGGTAAATGAGATTTGGAAGAATTACCTGAATTCCTAAAATAGAAGCATTTTGTTTGGAAGGAGGATTCAGTCAACCTGCTTCGCGTTCTGCTTCTGAACTCTGTTCCACAAACCTGCTGGGCGGGCTGTTCCATCCTGCACAGATTCTGATTAAAAACATCTAAAAAGTCTTATTCTTGCTGTTATTTTAGGAGTCTCTCTCCTGCCGTATCGTCAGTCACCTGTTGGATTCTTTTCATGTCCCTCTTCTGTTCTTATCAAAGTCATTTCTGACGTTGACTCCTCGGATACCATTTCATCTAGAAGTAAACGTCATAAGTATCCCTTCCCTCTATAAGTGAAGCTCATGGCTCCCCTCCATCTAACTCTTTCTCCCCACTGTTCTTTCTGCTTTGTTGACTTTTCATTTATCCCGCTTCCTGTCGGAGTGGCTCTTGACCTTTAGCAAACAAAATGCACACAAACACACATTTGCACACACACACACGACACACAAATACACGATACAGGAAGGGAGAGGATGAATTTAGGTATTTGCAAAGGTTATCGGGCCCCCGGCTATTAACAACCGACACTACAGCCACTTTGTTTTAAAAAGAAAGTGGTCAAACAAACAAAGGGAGGAGGGCGTCGTGTGTTTGTTGCTCGCGTGGTTTGAGTTATTAGTGTTGCTTTCTTTTCACGCTAACAATGGCATGTACATGACGTGACATTTATTAGTACTCGTGTGTTCTGTCCATGTATGTTTTCGGTGAAATGTGGCACGTCTGAATGTCACGCGCTGATGGCCACTTGTTAGTGTCTGTTCTCCAGCTTTGTGCAATGACTCCGTCCCTTCATCTGTGTAAATGCTTATTATATGTGTGCATTGGGGCAGACAAGTCATTTGCATCACTATATGACAGATGGGTTCTATTATAGAGTGCTTATATACACAAGGCTTTAATGCCCATGTGTTGGAATAAACACATATATGGTGGCTCACTTCATCCTTTAAAAAAAATAATAAATAGTGTAAATACATGTATTCCTATGATCGTAATCCTAAGAGCTTGTTCATTAAAAAAAAAAAAAAAAAACGCTGTATAATCTCATCCCCAGGGGATGTGATTAGTGTTCAAGTTCTGTTGCTCATGTTTCGATTTTTGATTGAAGTAACCTTTGAGAAAATAGTTTTCACACTTACCTCAGACAGCCCACAACAAAACCTCACACCTCTTAACCACGTTTCAGTTCTCCCGGGATGCAAAGTGTTTGAACAAATCAGGCTGACGGCTTATAAATGCAAAGCACAAATAGTGGATGCAAAATGTATGTGGCGAACTCGCTGTGGGTCAAATGTGCATCACGCCCCCAAATACGAAAGAGTGCCTGATTTCCAGGTGGTTCTGATTCACAGTCCTCATTTATGTTAAAAGCAGATGTTTTGACTTCATTTGCAGACAGTGTGGAAGTAATCCATCAGATTAATTGGAGTGGTAGTACTCTGCATTGCATCCGACAGCTCCCCAGCATGCGCCTGCCCAAATGTGTTCCTGAGTCTATTTAAAACAGAGGAAATGTGTGCGTCAGCATTCTGTGCAGCTAAATAACATCAGTGTTCATATGACGCATTGTTGCAAAAAATACAAATATGCTCACTCCAGAACTAGATATTTATCAGTCCTCGGCTAAAACTTTAGTTTCCGCGATTTTAGTGAAGTGGAGGTTGCGGTGACTTTCTGCAGCAGCGTTCTGATTTGTATTGTGTCTGTTTGACCCCGTGTGTCCATCACTTTTCTCTGTTTAAATTCCTTTGATGGATGTCTCTTACTTTTTAACAGTTTGCGAAAGTAATCAACAGGCAGCAGACAGCCGTCTTCATGTCAATGTCACATTGGCGTCTTACAGTCTGGACACGTTGTCTTTTGAACGCACCGCTTAAAGAAATGTCTATTTTCAGCACAACAAACTATTTCAAGCACTTCTTGGACAGCAAATCACTTGATTTATGCAGGTAACTAGTGTGTTTCATTAAGTGGGTGAGAGAAAGTTGTGGAGTGCGACTGTTAAGTTTGCCCTTCCATTTGTCTTCATGTCCGCCCAGCAAGCAGCGGCTCTCGGCAGCACCTTTCACTCGTACATCTTCCACATGAACAAAGTCTCTCCTCTGCAATCCCACGTTTAGCTGCAGCGGAGTGGTGCTCAGCTAGATCCTCCAGAACATGTCTACTCTCAGCTCTGCACACTAATGAATGAAAGTCCTGCTTTCTAATCCATCAGATTAATTGGATGTGCCTGGCCGTGGATTGAGGAATGTTTCATCTCCTAAGCTAAGCACTACTCCAGCGTGTCGCCTCTAAATGCATTCTGTTCTTTTTCATGTTCAAGAGGCGACAAGCAGGTAGTCCTTGACCCCCGCCCAAAAAAAACCCAAACAAAAAACCCACAATATGAACTAATGATGGTTTATTTGTAGTATTGAAAGAAGAAAAGAAACAAATCCCATCTGAACACTACTGCTGTCATCAGGTAGCAATGTGGAGACGTGTATAGTAATTATATATATTATTTCTAGTCACCCGTCTCCTCTCATTGGACAACATTTGACTGGAAAATAAGAGTTTTCAATCTGATAAAGTGTAGTGAGCTTCTTTATTTCAATTGAGGATCACTTGCTCAGCCTTCTGTAGCTTTGTCCATGTGTGCCTTTTAATTCTGTATATTCTGTCTTCATATACAGATGGACATCTAACGTGTCACCTTACACGCATTTCTAGTACTATTATTATGAATTGAAGCCGAAGCAGCCTGCAGCATGCCTCTGTGCTGCGTGATCAAGTCTTGATCTAATGTGTTTTACTATTTTCATCAGCCTCATGTTCATGTTTTCAGATATCAAGGTTTATCTTCCAGTTGTGAGCTGGTTGAAAAGAATCTGGTGAAGGAGAGTTTTTCGCGAGAAAGAAAGAAATGAAAAAAGAGGTCTGCTTGTAAATGGGCAGAACAGTGAACAGGGAGGATGCAGTGAGTGGAAACAACAGAGAGACTGGAGTTTTCGTACTTGGGGTCAACCACCAAAGTGTAAAGGAGAGACAAAGATGAGCGTACAGCCAGGTGGATGTGATGGGGTTACCAAGCAACAGGAGAAAAACCACTGAGGAGTCTGATGGATGCAGGGAGGACGGAGGACACTGGAGAAGCCGATCCCCTGTGGCAACAACTAAAAAGGTTTCTGAAACAAGAAGACCACCGTTTATTCAGCTCTAGAATTATGCTTTCATACATTACCAAATAAGATGGCTATAAATACACGGATGGATGCTTTAAGGACATTTTGTTCTTTTATGTTGTTATAAATGCTGTCGTCTGTGATTCTGTCTGAGTCAATGTTTTATCATAGATTTTTATGCACTCCTAAGGAGCGTCGTAAAATTTGCCTTTTTTTGTTTGCTTGTTCGTCGCTGGTATGTAACATAACGGGTTCAATTTAACGTTTTACCTCCATCCTATTTAAGCACATGAAAAGCTCATTCTACGCTCGGGTGATTCATAAATGCATTATTCAGTTTTATTCAAGAAGCCCCATAAATACCATGAACAAACGTGAACCTAACATTAACATTTCCTCCCCAGGTGAGTTAAAAACTGCTCGTGTGTCTTTCCCCGGGTTCAGCCCATTAGAAGAGGCGAAATTCTGCAGTTTGTAATGATAATGACCACCAGTGTCACATTGGTTTTCTGTTCTCTACTTTTCATTTCAAGACGGATTTCTTGACCCTTTTGACACGGTATCGTGAGGGAAGTCACAACACCATACATTCCTCCACGTGTGTCACAGTATGATGCGTACCTTGATTCGCTGCGATATAGTTTGATTGGATATTTATATATATATATATCGTTCTCCTCCACAATGTTGCTCCTGGTTTGGCTCTCGTCTGCGAAACGTACCACATCGGCTTCCGCTGCTCAGATATTGTGGTCGTATGTGGTGAGATTTACGTCTCAGCCAATATCCGAGCTCTGGGATCCGACGTTGCGCGCTTTGCCGACAGAGCCACGCGCACATGAGAGGCGACACTGCTGACGTTTCCGCCTGCTGTCTCGGAGTCGGACACGTTGCTCCAGTGCCGTATTGCTGCGTGGGAATGTTTGCAAATAATTGGTGTTTTGTCCATTCCATTACTCCATTACTACTGTCGTTTGCTTGAAACCCAAATCAACTTTGACGTCTTCTTTTGAAGATGAAGACGCATTAAATTCAAGCACTCTCTTCACTTCCTGTTGGGTAAAGGAAAACCTGCGCAGCAGAAACATTGGTGGCCGGAATATGGATATGGTGTCGTTTTAAGAACATATTGGCATGGACCAGAGTGTTGAGGTTTTTTCACAGCCCTGCTAATGTGTTTAACTTTTTTTCTCATATAATCAGTTAGAATGCGAGAAACGGCGTCGCACCAATTTTCAGATTTGACAAAACAAAAACAAAGCTCCCTCCGTGTGCGAAGTAGTGAAAGTAGTGAGCCTGGACTTGTCAGTCCGTGAGGAAAGTATATCGACAGCTATTCAAAATCCCAGCCTAAGAGACAAAAGGATCTGTTTCAGCCTCGAGCCTTTGTCATCCTTACGTCTGCTTTCAAGTGCAAAAATTCTTCATTTCTCTCCACTGAAGCAAGAAAAAGCTGTCCACCCATTACTCCACCTCCTTTGTCATCCCCTATTCATCTTTCCATCCTTATTCTTGTCTGATAGGGAAAAATGAACACTGGGCCAGTGAAGTGGAAAAGGAGGCTGGAGATGCGCGGTAAACCTCGGTGCTAATAATCAGCAAGGCCTCGGTGTGAAAGACCTTGTGATACCTCCGTTTGTCTCAGTTCCACTTTGTCTCTTCTTTGTCTGCCTCTTTGCTTCCTCGCATTGCTTACAAACAGACGTTGGTCACGGCTCGCCTCCAGCGTCTCATCAGAGAAGCCGACTTCTGCCCAGCTTGAGTCTTGGCTCTGTGTTCGACCGTCACTTTAAATCTGTGACGTTCAACGTCCGGCACTCGGGCCAGAGCCGGACCGCAACCTGACATTCGCCAGCTGTGAGAAAGGTTGGCATGAGTTTGACACCACTGCTCTAAGTAGAGAATAAACCCCTTGTCTTAGAGAAGAAAGTTCAGTGGCTGGCGAATTAAAAGGTCAATCTTCTCGGACATGTTTTATACATCAAATCTAAATGTTTCCTCTTTGTTTCACTGTTGAAGAGCATGTAGCTCTCATCACGTCTGCTGTTCTATGCCTCAGGTTCTTCTCGTTGTAGTCGTGACTGACAGGCCCTGTGCTAAGTGGCTTTGGTTGCTAATGAACAGAAGAATATGCCGGCTGAACCGGATACCCCGGTGAGATTAACTGGCTTGCCGTCGTTTCTTCACTTGTTTCCCACTGCGTCTCGCAGACTGCATGATTGGGCTGCCATGCTCTAATCCTCTCATCACATCAACAACCCTGCACAGAGCCTGGCACTGGTCTGTTGTTCGTTTAGCTGAACAAACATGGACAGACACCGACGCCTCAGGAGGAGAACTTTTATTTTTTTCACTTCCCACCGTGACGAGATCGCCGCCATCTTTGTGAGACTTGTTTTGACTGAAGAAAAGCAACGTCCTTCGAACTCCTAAGTGCACTAAAGTCTTGTGAATCACTTTTTTTCTAGCTGATGAATGCCATCTGCTCACAAAGTGCTATGTTTTAATGAGATTTCATGATTTTCGGTAAATAACATCATGCCATTAAGCGTTCCTTTTATTTTGTTTCTGGAAGCAGAGAAGGGCTGACTCGTACAACAGGTGTAGGCTACTTGAGGATTCTGATTGCAGCTGAAAGAAAATGCTTTCAAAATCAATAAATGGATTAGTCATCCTGCCTCGTGCAGACGGTTTGTGACGCCGTCGGTTAATAGTGGGGAGATTCTACTTTCCATCGCAGACAACAAAAAAGGTTGTACCTTTACACTTTACAGATACAAATACAGACTCCGGAGGTAGAAGCCTGAGTGCTTTATTAGAACATGGACTGGTCATTATTCTTATGCCTCCATTTTATTCAACGAAATACGGAATATCATCTTTATTTTGATGATTTTGCAGTCAAAGTTTTTCTTATTTTAGAAGACCTTTTGATGATGAGGCTTGCTTATGAAGTAATCCTGTGTTTGTTCCTTTCAGCGCTGAACTCCCTCCCACTGTGAGGAAGAGTCGCGGCTCTGCACACCTACACACACCAGATAAATCTTCACATCACACACACACACACACACACACACACACACACACACACACACACACACACACACACACACACACACACACACACACACACACACACACACGTTTGTTTCACAAACACACGACTTTGCGCTTCTTACTGCATCGCAGGCCTGAGAGGCTTTTTACCAGCTGTAGGATCCTGGTTCTATTGAGCATGTCGGTGATGACACAGGGAATTATTACATCACAATGAGATCATTCATACATGAACCGTGACGACGTTGTGTCTTGTTGACCAGATCATCTGTAATCCTGTTTTCACAACTTTTTGTCCGAATTCCCTTTTTAAAACGATTCTGCTACTTCACCAAAAGGACTGTTTGGTTCAATCTACTGTCAGGACTGTGTGCTGCCAGTTGAGTTTCTCAGGAAGAGGGTTCCTTTGAGCCCCGTCTATGTTGCATGTCGTGATGCAGGCGTTCAGCCGTCGGGCTTCAGTGCAGGATGATGTGGTCGTTCTTTGCAGATCGACTGTGACAAATGTTTGTGGTACGACGAAAACGTCCAGCTGTTGTTTGTCGCTTGACTTTCAGCCACTGTGGAGAAGGTTGCAGGTTTGATTCCTCGTCTCCCCCTTGTCCACGTGTGGAGGTTTATTAAGCTTAATTATCCCCCGCCGTAGCCGATAGGCCCCGAAGGGGGTCTTGAAACAGTCTCCGTACGTCCGTCCGTTCGAACGTTTCTACCTATATCTCGGCAACCCCTGGGCCCACAGTGACCAAACTTCACATGCGGATACATCTCAGAGGGGGAAGGGATACTATGGTGACCTTGACCTGATTTGCATATTAAGTAGGTCACAGGGTCACGAAGTGCTTAAAAACACATTTTGGGCTCTGGAGGCCTAGGTTTTTGAGCTAGGGCTCTGAAATTTCTGAACATTTCTCCTCATTTCTCAGCAGTTCCTGGGCCCACAGTCACCAAACTTCACACATGGACACTCCACCTGGGGAGAAGGGGCACCATAGTGACCATGACCTAATTTGCATATCAGGTCACAGGGTCACTAAGTGCATAAAAACACCTTTTGGGCTCTGGAGACGTATTTTGACATAGCTTATGAAGAAGACCTTTCAGATTCTACATAATGATCTACTAGGACCCATGGAACACCCTCTAGTGTACCAAGTGTGCTGCCTTAGAGCTGCTTTGTGAGAAAATAGAAAGCCCTCCGGCGGGGGATTAGCCCAGCAACGGCCTTCTTGTTATAACAGGTGAATCCGTGTGGCATCATGCGGGTCACTTTGTGCAAGTTGGTCTGAGGTCAAGCAAGAAATGTTTGGTGAGGTAATGAAAGTATGACTAAGGAGACTGAATTCCCACTAATGCCTTAATGTTTGTTTTTTTTGTTTTTTCAAAGGAATTTCAGTAAGTAAAGCAACCCTGTGTAGATTAACATTTCTAACAGTTTCTTTTTTCTCCCCACAGAGTTACATCCATGGCAGCAGTCAGGCTCAGTTCGTGGCGGAGTCTCACATCATCCTTCTTCTCAGTATCCTTTCATCAAATTCTTTTTGTTTGTGTTGCAAAATTGCAGTCCTACGGACCAATTTACCTTTCAGTGTTGATTCTTCTTGGTGAGTCCACCTCTCATATCCCCCAAACTGGATGTGCTGTTGCTTTTTTATTTTCCTCTTATTCTTTCCAGACAAAGGTTGTCGTCATTTGTGTGCGTTCACCGTGCAGAGGCTGCCTGATGGCCTGAACAAATAGACAATACAGAGACAAGAAATTGTCCTCTTTTAACTTCTCCTTCTTGCCTGATTTGTTCCAAATTCAACCCCTCGTTGGCTCCGTGTGTCTGTGTTGGGTCGTGGACTTGTTTGGTTGGATAGATTTTTCAGTTTGTATTTGTCAGCTTCTCCGTCCGCCTCTATGCCCATGTGTACTTGCCCTGGTGCTTTTGTATTTGTACAGGTAATGATACTGTTCCGTCCTCGCCGTTGTTCTCGTCCCTGTAGGAAACAGCAGGTCCAAGGTCGCACCTGCTGCAGAGCAATATCTGTTTGTCCACAGCTTATTCTTTATATTTTCTGCCCATCTGATTACATCTAAATGAAACGCACACACCTCCACACACATGAACACACCTCGCTCTGTTGACTGTGCAGCTGGTGTAAACACACTTTATGACCGTCACAGCGGTGGACCCCCCCCCCCCCCCCCCCCATGGACGTCACCTTATTTATTTCCTCACGTGTGTGCTCCTACTCACAGTTGTGTAATCATGTCCTCTGCACCTTCCGGTTCAAACATCATTCTTTGAACGGTTATCAATGCACTGTGCATTTCATAGGATGATCACATCTTAAATGCTTTTCACATTTTCATATTTACACATTTGTGTGTGTGTGTGTGTTTCATTTTAATGGGCTTATTGGACAGAAGATGTGTTCCACAGTGAATCCTGGATAAAGATTATAGAGACCTTGGAAGGAAAAGCAAGGACCTTTTAAACTCTGAGGAATTTCAGTCATAATATCAGATTTTCCTTTTCGCTTTCACCTTTTTGCTCTGCTGGGCGAAAAATATTCGATTTACCAACTTATCACAATATTAACAGGAATTTGAACCGTATCACACAGTCTCAGAACCCCATCTTTTACTTTTTTATATCGTGTTTTGGGATGTTTTTTTTTTTTTTTTACATGATTTCTGGACTTCCTCACACACCTCTGAGGATTGAGTCGTACAAACAGAGGAAGTCCGTGTCACCATGAGGGCGAAGTTGTGGCCCTGAAGTAAAGGCAGTTCTCCGCTGTGTGTTCGTCAGATCAATTGCAGCTCAGTCACCGTCGCATATCGGTGAACAGGTTACTTCAGTTTGTAAACAAAAGTCAGATAGCCACTTAGCCCGTATTGATGGATCTCCTTGATGTCCTGAGAGAGGCTGCAGTGAGACGGACAGCGGCTGCAGGTCACAATGAGGAGGGCAGGCGGTTTAATTTCTTATCACACAACCTCCACTAAAACATGTCTCAAATAGCCTTGATGAACATTTATTTTCTAAAACACACAGGGCAGCTTGGAGTCGTTTTAACATTTGTTTTCTGCAATTTTAATGGAGGCTTGTATAAAGAAATTGTTGATTATGTTTGATACAGTGATTATTGTTGATCTTCATGATCAGGATCTCATATTGTGACAACTGGTAGCGGATCACATACCTGCTGGCAGCTTTTCGCTGTGTTGATTGACGGATGTTACTTAATTTTGATTCTTTTGAAACTAAAAAGAGCCCAGACCTGTCAGTCGGTGCGGTCTGTGTTATCACACCACGGCTTTTCCACGGCCACCCACACTGCCACTTCTGACGCTTCAGTTTCACGGCTGTTTTTTTTTTTTTGTGTCACGTCTTCTACTATATCATCAAGAGGGTGCATCCATTCCCGCGCTGTATCTTCCCACGTGGCAGTCGGTGTTTGTGCGCCCCGTCAGGTTTTGTTCAGTGCCACGGCTTTGTATGCAGAGCATGCTGAAGAGAGGAATCTGTAATTAGGCTGGGAGCCATGAGGGGCTGCGCTCGCAGTCACTTCAGACAAGCTCAGGTGTTGAAGGAAGCCCTCGGTGCCTCTGTACAATAAAGATGCTCACATTAATGTGTCAACTCGGATACGTGAAACCAAAAAGAATAAAAAAACAAAACAACAGCACAACAATTTAGGAAAATAAAATGTAGAGTGTGACTGGAAACTTTCCAGAAATATTTTTTTTTTAACATCTTAACAAGATTCTTATTCGCTGAGAATTAGTTTTATATTCCCATCTCTGAGATGATTTCAGTTGCTGCATAATCAAACATTGTGCCTCGCATCTAACTAATGTTCTAAATGTGTTATTCGAGGAATGTTTGTGGTTGTGTCTTTTCCAAAGCACAGTTTTATTTCTGGGTACAAACTTAACTCTACAATAGTAACTCTACAATAGTAGCTCTACGTTAGCAACGCTATGACAGTAACACTGCAGTCGTAACACTACAATAATAACACTACAATAGTAATGCGACTATAGTAACATTACTGAAAAAAGTGGTCGTATGAGAGTATATGAGTAGCATTTAAGATAAACCCAAACGATATCACCAGGTATTGTTATTATGACAAACTGTGGAGGATGAATACTATTTCAGGGTGAAACCTTTAAACATCACCTTTAAACCCTCTGCTTGTTTATTAAAGAATTCTTTCATCGGACTTTGACAATGGAAAGTAAAAATCCTGACAAATGCTACTCCCCGTGTATTTTATGCATGTAGGTGCATTTGTGAACTTTGAATAAAACATCTTTATTTTTTTTTACAAGCCAGGAATATAAAGATTTTGTTGACTACAAGTAAACAGAGAACAGAATACACAAAACTGAATAAATCTCTTTTTAACCTTTTAATGAGGTCTCTAAGAGACTGTACACACGTGTCTATTTTTGCATTTGAAAGCAAGGAAATGTGTGTGTATAAATAAATTGTGTTGGGGTGCAGTTTCCTCGTTCCTCTCCTGGTTTGCTTATAAAGAGTTAACTTCTTTAGAGAAATCCAATGAACTGGGAGTCTATTAGGATGTTTTCCTGGCAAAGGTGAGATATCACTGCGACGTAGGACTGCAGCTTAAACTCTGTATTTGCTTTGGTGCGACTGCAGATGAGATGGCAGCGCCTTATGTGCTCTTTCAAGCAAAGAATCACAACATGGGGAGGCGGGGGGGGGGAGGCGGGGGGGTGAAAAGTGCCATTTCTTGTCATAATTCCCCTTCACAGTCCTCAAAATGAGCCGTTTGGTCTTTACACACGGCTTCAACCAAACACAGGCGTGTACCTTCATGTGCTCATCACTGCACGCTGTACACATGTACATGTATGTATATCGGCTTTTCTGTGCGTGTGTGTGTGTGTGTGTGTGTGCGTGTGCGTGCGCTCCGGTGTTTCTCCCTCGGTTTGTCTCCGTTTCCAGCTTCTTCCTCTCTTTCCTGCTCTCGTGTGGTTTCCTTGACAACCTTGTCCCAGATGCTGCGATCACCATGGGGATGGTGCTGCTCAACGAGGCTGCCACCTCCAAGGGAGACGTCGGCAAACGGAGAAGTAAGTTTGCGTTTCACCTGTTCCAGTCCCGTCCGTCCAGCTCGGAGCGCGGCGTCCAGCACGTTGAGGACATTTCTGTGTTGCTTGATGCAGGGGGGGGGGGGGCCTTTATAGATCAGGAGAGAAGCCGACCCACAGGAAGGTCATGCAAACTCCAAGCCTTTACTCAAATTGAGCACGTCTCACTGTCAAGCTACAATGCTAAAAGCTGCATCAAGATGAATGGACTATCATCATATGTTCCTATAAGTGTTGACATTGAAGTCAATACATGATGCAGTTTGTGGAAACTCGTGTGTTTTCAGGGGTGACCTCTCAATTTCTCTGCTAACTGCTAGTGAATGCTAACCAAGAGATGAAAACAAGGTGACAGGTGGATTGTACCTTCCTCTATTAACACAAAGATTAAAATACTAAATAATGCATCGATGTGCATTTTTGAGCGGTCTTATGAAACCTTCATCTGAACCTGAGCTTCCCGAGACGGCTGAACAGAAACTGCACACATGTTGGACAGGAAATAAGCTTATCTTCACAACTCCGCTTGGAGTGGTCAGCAGGTCGGAGACCCGGGGCTTCGTGTCCGACTGCCAGGCCTCTTTTCACCGCCTAATCTGTGGAACACATAAAATAATCACACGTTGGCAGCTCAGAGACACTTGCCATTTTAGTCTTAATGAAGCTTTTGCTCATCTTCCAGGAAGCTTGAGAACACAGACACTTTCAGACTGTGAAGTATTAAAGTGAAAAAACCTCAAATAGCTTGAATTCGAGACAAGAGTCAGGATGAGGGAGGCCACTGGAGCTGATTCTACTCCTCTAATAACCATGTTTTCATGTATGACACATGCTTCCGTAAGATCAGGAAACAAACACAAAATGATACCAAGCATAAAGACACACACACACACACACACGTACCCACCCCACTCTATTATAATCCAGCTGTCATTAGTAAGACATGTATTTGCATTCTGTCCTTCAGCTGGACCTTCTCTGAAAATGAGAAGCTTGTTTTCCTCCCCAGATAATCAGCCAGTCGACCCCTCGCCCACTGAAACTGCCTGTCAACACGCAACCATTTTACTTCCTCTGACCTGCTCCACCTCTTTCTTTGTCGTCTTTAAGATAAAATGTTCATTCCAATGTGTGGGAACTGTGTGTGAGGTTAATGTAGAACGATAGGTTTGAGCTGCCTTTATGGAAATGAGCACGATTTGGTCACATTTGTTGATTTTCTACAGGAACGCCACATGGCCAGAGATTGCAAATGAAATGCAGCTGGGTCCGTCTCTGATCTGTCCGGTAAACAGCAGAAGATTCAAGGACAGAAAAAAAAAATAATGTTAATTACTCAATTTGCACTCACAATCTGCTTGAAATTAACGAGTGATTTACAACAGCAGCGACTCATTATGCAGCCACCAACTGCACAATTTGCAAGCGCGAGAAAATGTAAAGGCTCAGGGCGGCAGTGACTGGAACATCTGGACTGATGTTGAGCTCAGTTGAAATGAATGCTGTCAGAAACATGATCCTCCAATCAGAGAATGGAGTTACATTAATTTAGCTGTGACGACAGTATTTTCTGCTCCGTAATGACAAAAAAATGATGCATCATCATCACACCAACCCTCTGGTCATGCCAGAGCAGGTGAGAAATATAATAAAAGAGTGATATCTCTCTTAGTTTGCGCATCACTGCTTGCAGATTTATAAATGTCCCCCTAAACTTTAAGAATATATATTTATATGACGGCACATGTGAAAGAGGAAATAGAAGCTTGCGACTCCAGACCTGCCATGATGTCTGGAGGATGAACCAAACTCCTCCAGCCGCCGATGTGACACCATTAAAAATCTGTTATCTGCTCCATTAAAGAACATGGGTGTCAGTTCAGAGGCCACAAACCCAGTTTTAACTACATCGGGCCCGACCGATAAAATAGAGCCATATTAAATGCATTTAAAATACATTTAAATTTAAACGTTGGCTTTTTTTCTTCTTCTTTTTTTCGTGGAATATACATGACGAGAAGTTTATTTTTTTTACAAAACCATTTATGGTGCAAAATGACTACAATCTCAACATTAAACTAACTTCAGTGATACTTTCTGGTGCAAAATGCAGTGAAATTCCCCCAAAACGTCTACAACCGTTTCCTAAGGCACGTTTTTGCAAACTCTCACTGACCACGTGACGTTGAGGTCAGTTTGCCTGCAGCGAGTTTCTGTCTCTAGCGACACCATCGGTGACGTCACAGCTCAGGTCATATGGGGTTTTATTTGTGCCAAAATTCTGAGCGAGCGATGGGAAAATTTGAGCGCAAAAAAATTAATTGTGCAAGCACACTAATAACATTTTGAGGAAATATTTAAATTGCGCAAAGACAAACTTGAGATTGCGCTCAAAAATCATTTCTGCGCCCAGATTCTTGCTCTGCGCTCAACCTCTCTCTCTCTCTCGCTCAACCTCTCTCTCTCTCGCTCGCTCAAATCTCTCCACGTCCGCTCAAGTTCTGCTGTGCGCTCGCTCAAAATGTGCAAAACCCAAATGTGACACACGGTTGTCCACCAATCACAGAAATTTGGGGCGGGCCTTGAACTCTGATTGGTTACTTCGGTTTCTGGAAGTGCCTCATAACCAACGAAGAAGAAGAGGGAAACTGCGAAAACTGCGAAAGAAAACAGAAATAAGGAAAACTAAAGATAATGATCCTGGATTACAACATGTTTTCCCTCGCAGTTTGTTTTTCCCTCTTCTTCTTCTTCTTCTTCTTCGTTGGTTATGAGGCACTTCCAGAATCCGAAGTAACCAATCAGAGTTCAACGCCCGCCCCAAATTTCTGTGATTGGTGGACAACCGTGTGTCACATTTGGGCTTTGCACATTTTGAGCGAGCGCACAGCAGGACTTGAGTGGACGTGGAGAGATTTGAGCGAGCGAGAGAGAGAGAGAGAGAGAGAGGTTGAGCGCGAGAGGAAGAATCTGAGCGCAGAAATGATTTTTGAGCGCAATCTCAAGTTTGTCTTTGCGCAATTTAAATATTTCCTCAAAATGCTATTAGTGCGCTGCACAATAAAAATTTTTGCGCTCAAATTTTCCCGTCGCTCGCTCAGAATTTTGGCACAAATAAAACCCCATAAGGTCGTAGACGGCACCACAGTGGTGAGGAACATGCATTTGTGGGATGTGCAGCAAATAAGTACCCAGTCGTTAGACCCCATGAATGTTTGTCGATGCCCCAACCTGCCAGCAGTCCTGAGCTCCACCTCCACCTCCACCTCCACCTCCTCCACCTCCACCTCCTCCACCACTTCAGGCTTGTTTGTGCCGGAGGGACCGACACAACAGAACCGGAGGCCGACCCCCAGCTAGCCAACACTTTGTTTTAGTGCCAACATCACTTGTTTCACAAAGGAGTCAAGGAAAAGTTGTTGAGCATCGTTGGGAGGATGTGTCAGTTTTTTTACGTCTCAACAAACAAATGCCTGTTTACAAATGTGGCGCGATTTAAAAAGAAAATACTCAAACTTTCCACCGGTGTAAGATTTACTGCCAAGAAGCAGCGTCTAACAAATAATGTGTTGGAAACAAACGTTCCTTTCTTTGTCTGTGTTAGTTTAGACATTTTAAAATATAAGTTTTTACGAGCCAAGCTGGCACTTCTGCATCTTTTCCAATTGAGAACAAGCACATGGACACAGAAATGATAATGATTCTTTTGTTCACTCGTCACGCTGAAGGTGTGCCTTGGTTAGCGGACCTTTCTAGTCCTGCGTTGAATTATTCAGCAGAATTCCATTATTTATACCGAAGGCACCTGCAATCATGAAGTCCAGTAATTACAGCGTACCAGTGGTAAAGCAGTGTCTTTTGCTTGAGATCTTTTAGTCCCTCATGGGGGGGGGGGGGGGGGGGGGGGGGGGTACTATTGACCTTGCAAGTGGAGGAGGTGAGTTTGATTCCCAGATGTGGCATAAAGCATGTCAAGGTTAAAAACTAGTGACTTGAATGGGGCAGGTTGCAGTTAAACGCTCTGGCGACCCCTGTAAGAAATGGAGCCGGTGAATAGACACTTAAGTTTCAGATTTTTAAGAATGGCTTTGCACAGAGGATTTCGTCTCGTTCAAGATCCTGTTTGTAAATTACGCCTCGCAAAACTTCAGGTTGAAAATGAGTGGTGATGGTCTAGTTTTCATGTGTCGGTTTATTCTCTGTGCAGGAGTGATATTCATGTGAAGTATATTTGAGATTTTTCTGGTGGAGTAAATTCAATATTTATAGCATACTGCTCTCTGCTCGTGTGTGTGGTTTAGTAAAACAAAACAACAGCACCCACTAGTGGCCCGACATGAAAACGACATCGTTTTCAGCAGTTTTAAAAACTTGCAGTGTAAATGTGAAACTTTCCTGAAACGAAAATGCAAAAACTGCATTTTCCCTTGAAACGTCCCGTAAGTGGGGAATTAATTGGTTAATTGATTAATTGACCTCCCCCTCCCCCCCCCCAACTCTGACATGGATGTGTCCTCAGTGCACCCGAGAACGTTCCTTTCAGTTCCCGTCATAATTACGGATCAACAGATAGAATAAAGAGCTTGTTGACTGCTGGGCTCCACTCATTGTTGCCGCCATGTTGGATGAGGCTTCACCTCCAGTATTCTAAGTATCATGAAGAAGAAAGTCTTTACACGCTCCAAATGATCTCAAGTCACTACATTTTTCTGAATATTTGTTCAGATGCAAAACTATTCATTCAACAAACGGTCGACATCCAAATATTTCCCTCTGGACGGTTTAATTCGTTCCGGGTGTTTTTCATGTTCTGTAGAAAATAGGTGCACGCATTCACACGGCCCCTAATATCTAAAGAGTTTCATGCTAATCTTGAGATCGCCAGAGCAGGAAAAGGATATTGGATGACCTGTGTTGGTAATTACGTCAGACAGACACAGTTACACACAGGTGGAATTGGATTATTCGGTGAGATGGGGAAGCAACTTGAGAAGGCTTTCAGTCGCCTCTCTGAGCCCACACACTCTGAAAACCATCGCCGTCAAGAATCCAAATGCAAGATTATCACTGGGAAGCTCTTGAGATGTTCAAGCTTGGCAATTAAAATGATAATGACTTCATGACTACCCCCAGACTTGTTTTCGTTCACTAATACCTTTGCATAGAAACATAAATACATACAGGGACTTGCATTCATACGTGCAAAGATAATTATCACCTGTTCACAGGCCTTTCTGTGCTGCAATCTTTCCATGCAAGTCGTCTTCCTCTTTTTCTTCTTCACCTTCATTACTCCATTGTGATTGTGCTCATTACTTTCATTTTCGTCTTAAATTCGTACGTTAACTCTCTTTTGTACGATTACTACTTTCTAATATAATCAATTAAAGAATCATGCAGGTGGCAATATACTCTTGCATGAGTGTACTTCCACGTACATGAAAACATTTTATATCCCACACGGCACGCACAAAAATACACACAAATGAAAGAGGTGCATTACAAGGAAAGTGTGACGTTCAGCGAAAAAAATAGGATTATGATTATTATTATTATACTGACCTGTTAAAATACCAGCATGTGGCAGCCAAGACGAGTCCACAACAGCAGAATCTCATTACTCTAATGCAATTTACACATTTAACTGGGATGTCATTATTTTATTGTATTATGCATGTGACTCCCAGAAGCTGCTAGTAGACTGCACTGTGTGATTATCATACGAAAAGACTTAAGAGTGACTATTAAAACAACAATTTAAAAAAGAAATGGTGATATTCTCAATGTGTTTTTCACACTGAGAAACTGAGTTTGTGCATCAATTTCACTCAACTCCTCCCCGGCGTCGCTGAGCTTCCTGTGGGTGGAGGCAGGACGCGAGTCCGTCACAGAGCAACACGGACGATCACACCTCAGACTCATTTGGAATTCACCTCAAATGATGGGAGGAAACCCTGACATGCAGATTCCACATAAAGACTCCAAACTGGGATGAAACGGTCATTTATGGCTAAGAAAAGTCGCAATTTTAAGCCACAAGCCGACACTTGCAGACGATTTCTTCCTGAAACAAGATTCACCAGAAGGCGCCATAAGATTCACCTCCCAGTGTGACGTCCAGACTCACTGGGAGGCGTTGCACCTGTCACAGGTGGAGCATAAACTGTCTGGGGGAGGGGGGGGGGGGGGTAAAATCCAGAACAGACATTAGAAAGGAGAATCTTTGTTTGATTGATCAATTTTGGCAAATGGTGAGTGAAAAAATCATCCTCAAGCCTTTCTCATTAATAAATTGTAAAATAACAACCAAAGTTTTAATGGTGTGAAAATACTCGTTAAAAAATGTGAAATTTTCCCTCATTTTGGCTTTTAATTTTTTTTTTTAGAATCACATCATTAGACGTGATGCACTCGAGCTCCACAAACTGAACATGATTATGCACCACCTGATATCTGACTTCCTCCACCTTTAACATTTCCTGCTGGAACTTTAATGCTCAGCTCTTTTTTGAAAGAAAGTCCACAACAATGTGCTTTCTCTGGTGTTTAAGCATCTGCCATTGCTGTGGGGTTTGCTTTTGCAATGTCAGATCCCCACTTGTGTAGAAATCCTTTTGCCACAAAGCAGCGAACCAAAGCTGCCGAGGAACGGAGAACATCTCTGAGCACCTCCATCTTAGAACACAAGGTTTTCCCTCGCCGTGGTGATCGTCCATTGTAGTATAATGTGTAATCATAAAGCAATCTGTGGATTGAGCCGTGTGATCAATGTGCTAACCTGAACAGAATAATACTCCAGCAGGAGCTGCAGGAGTTTAATTTGCTCGGTGCTGCACTGTTCGCTGGTTTATGTGGGAACTCAAAGTTGTATTTCCGCAAACTGCAGATTGGTATTGGCTTGTCCACCGAGCCAAAGTTTTAATCACTGTCCTGTAGAAGAACCGACCCAGGAACATGTTTGGGGTCTCCGACACATCAGCATTTGACAGATTTCACATTAAGCTTCAATCCTGGCTGGAATCTTGGAGGTAATTTCACCACAGTGTTCGACACAATCCCAATCTCTCAATCTACTCACTGGTTGGTTGCCGCCGTTCCCTGGACGGTAACGATATGCACCACGTGATGAGTCTCTGATGACGAGACGCGGTGAATTAGCGTTTGATCCGGTACGAAGCCTGGAAGAGAGGCCGGTCCGCCGACCATGCTGCCCTCGTTCTCAGTGACCCTGCAGCCGCAGCCTGAGCTCAGAACTCCCGGCTCCTCGGATTCTGGTGAAAATGTCTTCAGAGGCCAGTGTTGGTTTTCTCTCCCCATGGTGGTCGAGGACGGGTGCAAGGGAGGGACTGATGCTCTTCCCTTCTGCAATATATACCGTATTTTCTGCCCTATAAGGCACACCTACATTGATTGACATAATTTACAACTTTGTTCATATATAAGGCACACCGCCCTATAAGGCGCATGGAATAGACCAGTGGTCATAACCTTTATAGCTCAAAGCCATTAGGTTACATTTTACACTGATTCTAACACCCAGAGAGCTGCATGTACTTTATTTTGATAGTCCTACCTGCAGCCTATGCCAGGACGACACTACACACAAAACCTTCTTCACTGCTGGTTGACAACTTACAACTACCGCTAATAAACTAAACTACATGAACTAAGCAACAAAAACACAACACAACACAATTATTACCGACACCACAAACCAAATAGAACCCCCAATAATTGCATTTAAAACACCACAAACAGCTGCAATGAATTATGGGAGTTTCTATCGGCTGCACTGAGGAGCTCAGGTTGAATTTGTTGCTGCAAGGCATGATGTCCCATCATGCCTTGCAGCGACAAATTCATGTTTTGTGTTGTTGGAGGTTATTGTGGGTTGTTGTTGGGTTTGGTGTTGTGTTGATTGTGTTTATGTGTTTTTGTTCCCCAGTTTAGGGAGTCATTATTTCATCTAGTTTATTTTGGTTTGTTAGAATGTTGGTGTGCAACCATGAGTGATGAAGGTGTTGTGTGGAGTGTCGTCCGCTCTGAACATCCGTTTGCGAAGTCCGAGTTGTCAAAATAAAAGCTTCTGGTTGTTCAGCTGTCAAATAGCAGTCTCGAGTAGAACTATCTTCCATATATAAGGCGCACTGGCAGCTTTTGAGAAAATTTGAGGTATTTAGGTGCCTTATAGTGTGGAAAATACGGTACTCAATTGTCAGCAATTATTTGTTATTCTCTTAGGTTTAACCATTTTAACCAACTCTGACAGAACTCAAGACAAAGGGCATGTTGTTCTGTAACTTGACAAAAGAAAGTGTAAACGGAAACGCTGGTGGACAGTTTGAGCTGCAGCTGGAGTCGCTTTGTCCTCTGCAGCCAGCTGCTGATCAAACAATAAACTGAACAAACCATTTAGTGCCTCAATCTATTCATGTTTGTCTCTTTAATGAGATGAGCTTAACTTGATGTGTTTCTTCCTCCTGTTGGGAATCATAAATGGTTTTGGGGGTTTTTTTTTCTACCTAAGCCAATATATTGTGATTTGAACTGAGCCAAATCACGCAGTCAAATGGGGGATTACCACCTTTGTCACTGAGGGGAATCATGCAGCTTAACCAACTTGTCATTTCGCCAAGGTCATAAATCACTTAGCATATTAGCATGCGCGGTGCGAGAGAGTGATTATCCACAGACGCATACCGAGATCTCTCAGTCATAATTGATGAGCGAAGGGAAATGTGTCCCTCTATTCTTAATGAAGACGCACAGACGTAGCACTTGCACACTCGGGGCCACATATGAGAATGTGGTACGTCGGGAAACACGGGGGCACGAGGCCGTCGGTGGAGACACTACGCTCAAATATACATCGTTGGCAATTAAGCCGCTGACTCTCGGTACCGCCGGTTCATCTTCCAGCGGCTGACACCGCATTAGCTTGAATTAGTCGCCAGCGATGACTTCCACTTAACAGGAAACCGAACTCTCACCTCGTACAAGTACTGTATTTAAATGGAATAATGACAAAAGGGGGGGTTTTACACTTTTCACCCTGTGCTGCTGTTGCCCTTTGCTGTTCGGAGGCGTGTGAAGAAAGACCAGAACACTTTGAGTGCCTGTTTGCATATGCAGGTAGCTACTGTCTGCAGTGGATGGATTACGACTGGAGGGTCAAATCAATCACTATCACACACACACACACACACACACACACACACACACACACACACACACACACACACACACACACACACGAAGACAGAGCTCTGTCACAGCATAAATCCTGAGATTTCTTTGTTGAATTGTAAATCTTTGATCTGCAAAGATGATGAAAAACAGAAAGGGCACAAATCATGGAGCAGCTAAGCAACGCTTCAGTGTGTGTGCTTCACTGACCACACACACACACACACACACACACACACACACATACAAACTGACATGAACATTTTACCAGCCAAATCTTTTATTCCCCCCCCCCCCTCCCTCCCCTACACACACACACACACAGAGAACTAGAAGATATCTCACTCTTTAGTCTCCAGGAGAGGTACTCATCCTAATCCCTGATTAACAATATCAGTCGGTGGTGACAGTTTAATTTAACACAGTGCTTCTCAAGGATTAGTGGCTGCAAGTGTGTGTGTGTGTGTTTAAAAAAAAAAAAAAAAAAACTTCCATGCACACACACATTATTCCCCTGCAGATTACAGATCATGCCTATGTATATTTCACTGTAGAATAGCCACTGAGGAAATAAGATGATAATGGCTTCAAACGGTTTTCTGCAACATGGCAGAGTTGATAATGAGAAAGAGTCACATGTGTCGAGCGATTGTATAAATAAAGCCGGATATTAAAGAGTCTTGTTCCCCACCATGGCGAGTGCCAGGTGTTGGTCCGCGTCCTCCCTGCAAACACTTTGGAACTGCCGCTAACTCTTCTGTGTCTTCATTTAACGTGTGTCCTGTCGAGGCAGGTTCAGTCTGAACAGGGATCGAACACGGAGTTGCATCAGCGGCTGTAACGTGTAGAATGAAACGTTTTCCTTTAGCCAGGAATCAAATCTTCTCTCAGGTTGTTTTGCCGTCACTGTTCTTCCAGGATCAGGGAGCTTCCAGCTTCCAGGTCCTGCAAACATTTGAACTCTAATCAGACATTGAGTGAATTCAGCTAAAAAGGATTGTCATGTTTTCTTTCCCTTTTTAAATGTTGCTTACTTCCAGTCTAATTGCCAGGCCTGTGTTTCCTCTTGCAGTCATCTGCCTGGTGGGTCTTGGCCTGGTGGTCTTTTTCTTCAGCTTCCTGCTCTCCATCTTCAGGTCCAAATACCACGGCTACCCCTACAGGTAACCGCAGCGTCACCGGCCTGCAGAGGCGTCGGTCGCCAGCTCGCTCCACAGCCATTCAAGCACAATATACAAGCATGCAGTAAATCTTAAAATCACTGAAGTTGACATAAAATCGCTGCAAACTTATTGCAGACACGCTGTGAAAATGCAGGCCAGAGCCGGATCCATCCATTCTCATTATTCCTTTGATTTAAGGACAGCAGTTGGATTGGAAACAAAAACCCTGGAAAGCCAAACCTCCAGTGAGGTTTTGACGGCCAAGCCTTGATGCTTTTACAGTGTGTTTAAAACACGCTCACCTTTTCACGCCCGTCGTTAAAAAAATCACCGCGCTGTCAAGGACGCGTTCTGAAGGTTGTGAATATGTTTGACACTAAAACCCAACAGCTCAGTGAGACGGAACAGCCATTCAGCTCAACTTTAAGCTAAAGGTCACCACGACATTAAAAAGAAAAGAAAAAGACACGCTGGGCTTGCAGAGGCTCGCCTCTAGAGGGCGCTGCTCCTCACCCGGCCGGATCGTTTGCCGTCATGGAGCCTGAACCTTGTGTCTCTGTGTCTCACTTCGCTGGACGGACCTGAAGTTGCCGCTGGTATTGGTTGACGGACTTCGTCCGTTATTGGATTCTTAGCAAATATTAGGTTTTAGGAACATCCTTGACATTGCCTGTAAACGTTTTCCTCTAATTGAACCTTTTGTTGTCTATTTCGACGGCAACATTTCCAAGTGACAACTGAAAAGTTTTGTTGCGTTCTTGCCAACAGTGCCAACTAGTGGCCTGGTATGCTAACTACACTGTTGGTTTTCAAAGCATCGACGTCTAAATGCAAAAACAATACATTTGAATGAATGGTTGTCATGTAAACGGAGCCTCATTTGAAAAGAACAAGGATGTTTTCAATGAAAATGCTGAGTTTCCCCCCAGTTTCAGTGACCTGCTGTCCTGACCAGCACTGAAAGAAACTCCCTTTTTAATAAAGACCTCCATCTAGAAAACACTCTGAGGAAACTTACAGCGCCAATACTAATAATGAACTGTGCAATTAAATTAATAAAGTATGTATGATGATTAAAGTTGTTTATTTCTAACTCTGAATGTCTATAAAGGACACGTGAATTGAGTGTAAATGCATCGTACGCTTCACTGCTTCTTATTTTACTTCTTATTTATCATTGAAGTATTTTGAATGTGTAGAATATGCACCTCTTCAGTTTCTCTTGTTGATAAATATGAACGCATCTTCAGCAGCAGCTGACTGCATGCTTCCACAGGCTGTTTGAACTCACAGGGACGTTTTTTAACAAGATAATCATCCTCAGCCACAGGTTTTTAAAAGGCTGTTCGCTTTTATGTGATAAAATCTCTTCTCTCTCTTTTGTTTTCTCTCCCTCCTTCTGTCTCTACTCTCCATCTACTTCTCTTCTGTCTCACTAGCTTCCTCATTAAGTAAAAAAGAGAGTGAAGAAGAGGAGCTGGACGTACTTGAAATGGAAGAGGAAGTGTCACTGTTGAGCCTAAAGTGCATGGTGGGGTCTCTTTTTATGTATTTTTTTTTTTTTTTATCAGTTTCTATCGTCAGAGGTCTTTAAGTGGAAAAATAAAACCTACATTTCTTTTCTCATACACTGGAAAACAGATGTTTGACATGCCTCTGTTTGTTATTTCTCTATGAGCAGATGAATATTCATTAAACTGATTCAAAAATATGCTTTTCAGATTCGTTGATGATTCGTGGCAAAATCAGGAGGAAGAAACTAATAAGTGCATTATTTAAAGGCAATTTTAGAACTGAATCAAATATGATGAAAACGGATGAAAATTCAAATCTGAAGTCAATTAGAAAATATTTGTGGAACACGTTTCAATGTGTTTTAAATCCCAATCTTCACATTGAAATGATAAACACTCTTATTCTCTGTGAATCCCATCAGCCAAATGCACCTCTTATTATGAAAATACAAGTTCAGAATTCAACAAAATTGCCTTAAGGTGCTGTTTGCATGGCTCGTCCACGCCGTCGTCTTAACCGACCCATAGTTTGACTCGTCTGGTGAAAAAGATTCTAGAGCGATAAACGACAACCAAACCAGCTGAAGAAGGTCCGGTGCACCAGTGGGATGGACGATCGATCGCCCTTCCTTCCATGTGTGGCATGTGTACAGCAACAGTGTGAGGGAAGCAGGATGTTTGCATCTGCTGTGTTTGATAGACAGACTTTCTATTTAATCTGATGAGGAGGCAGACGAGACACACTCACACTCTGTCATGTGAGCCGCCGCCACGCGTTCAAGGAGCCATGATGCCTGCAGGTGCAGAGCTCGGGTCCACGACTGCTGGGTAAGACGCACTTCTGTGATGTAAACAAGTTGGAGTACCGTTTATTATTCCCCGCCGTGGCCGATAGGCCCCGAAGGGGGATCTTGAAACAGTCTCCGTAGAAGTAATGTCCGAACGTTTTCCGTATCCGTCCGTCCCGTCCGTCTTCGAACGTTTCTACCTATATCTCAGCAACCCCTGGGCCCACAGTGACCAAACTTCACATGTGGATACATCTCAGAGGGCGAAGGGATACTATGGTGACCTTGACCCAATTGCATATTAAGTAGGTCACAGGGTCACGGAGTGCTTAAAAACACATTTTGGGCTCTGGAGGCCTAGGTTTTTGAGCTAGGGCTCTGAAATTTTATACACACATGATACACACTCCAGGGATAACCAAGTGACCTGACCCTTGACCTTGAAGAT
>NC_137652.1:1431532-1524032 GCF_963422515.1 Blennius ocellaris | reverse complement strand
TGTGTAAACAGGCTCACTGGTCCTGAGACAAGTTGCCACAGTGCTGAATTTAACTTTCACAACTTTTAATTTTGTTATTTTAAAACTGAATTTCTGGGGTTTTTCTTTTTTAAGTTTACTGTCTTTGCGGCCGGAGGTTGACAAGGAGCCTTTTCCCCCGGTGGTAAACCTGTGAATGCACTATGTAATAATCACACACGTGTACACACTTATCTCCACACACGCTGCACCGTGCAGACAGTAGTTCCACGCTGTTACTGTGACGGCCTTCAGACCTGCCAAGCGGCTGTTTGTTCCACTGCTGCTCGAGTGTGCGTACGAGAGCATTACGGAGAAGGACAGTCTCTCTCACGCCAACACAGCAACTGTACTGAAAGTCCATTTTTCCAGGCTGGAACTTGACAGATCAAATACATTTTCTGTAGCATGTGGTACAGCAGTCGGGGGGGCTGTCACTCGCTCGCCGCATTATCGCTTTCCTCTGATTTCCCTTCGCCGTCTCGGAGGATGTGGAACAAGGCAACAATCACAGCCCATCAAATCACCATCAGCTACTGATTAACAGTATAATCATGGATAATTAATAAATTGATTCAAGTGTGGAGGCAGGAGCCAAACAAGCCCCACCCTCCTGCCTCCCAGGGGCGGCCTCCTCCCCCCCCCCCCCCCACCCCCCACCCCCCACCCCCCACCCCACCCCCCCCACTACACCCTACCGGAGGGCTCCCACATCAGCATTGACGTGAGAGAAAGAGCCCTTCAAAGGAAGTTTTAATTATCACACATTCCGTCTGTCGTCATGTCGCCGCTCCACTTCCTCTCCTCCTCCCTCCCTCCCTCTCCTCCACTCCTCCCTCTCCTCCGCTCCATCCCTCTCCTCCACTCCATCCCTCTCCTCCGCTCCATCCCTCTCCTCCTCCCTCCCTCTCCTCCTCCCTCCCTCTCCTCCGCTCCATCCCTCTCCTCCTCCCTCCCTCTCCTCCGCTCCATCCCTCTCCTCCTCCTCCCTCCCTCTCCTCCGCTCCATCCCTCTCCTCCTCCCTCCCTCTCCTCCTCCCTCCCTCTCCTCCGCTCCATCCCTCTCCTCCTCCCTCCCTCTCCTCCGCTCCATCCCTCTCCTCCTCCCTCCCTCTCTGCTCCCTCCCTCTCCTCCTCCCTCCCTCTCCTCCTCCCTCCCTCTCCTCCGCTCCCTCCCTCTCCTCCGCTCCATCCCTCTCCTCCCTCCCTCTCCTCCACTCCATCCCTCTCCTCCTCCCTCCCTCTCCTCTGCTCCCTCCCTCTCCTCCACTCCATCCCTCTCCTCCTCCCTCCCTCTCCTCCGCTCCATCCCTCTCCTCCTCCCTCCCTCTCCTCCTCCCTCCCTCTCCTCCTCCCTCCCTCTCCTCCACTCCATCCCTCTCCTCCTCCCTCCCTCTCCTCCGCTCCCTCCCTCTCCTCCTCCCTCCCTCTCCTCCTCCCTCCCTCTCCTCCACTCCATCCCTCTCCTCTGCTCCCTCCCTCTCCTCTGCTCCCTCCCTCTCCTCCACTCCATCCCTCTCCTCCTCCCTCCCTCTCCTCCGCTCCCTCCCTCTCCTCCTCCCTCCCTCTCCTCCGCTCCCTCCCTCTCCTCCTCCTCCCTCTCCTCCGCTCCATCCCTCCCTCCCTCCCTCTCCTCCTCCCTCCCTCTCCTCCACTCCATCCCTCTCCTCCTCCCTCCCTCTCCTCCGCTCCCTCCCTCTCCTCCGCTCCATCCCTCTCCTCCTCCCTCCCTCTCCTCCTCCCTCCCTCTCCTCCGCTCCATCCCTCTCCTCCTCCCTCCCTCTCCTCCGCTCCATCCCTCTCCTCCTCCCTCCCTCTCCTCCTCCCTCCCTCTCCTCCTCCCTCTCCCTCTCCTCCGCTCCCTCCCTCTCCTCCTCCCTCCCTCTCCTCTGCTCCCTCCCTCTCCTCCTCCCTCCCTCTCCTCCTCCATCCCTCTCCTCCTCCCTCCCTCTCCGCCACTCCCTCCCTCTCCTCCGCTCCCTCCCTCTCCTCTGCTCCCTCCCTCTCCTCCGCTCCATCCCTCTCCTCCGCTCCATCCCTCTCCTCCTCCATCCCTCTCCTCCTCCCTCCCTCTCCGCCACTCCCTCCCTCTCCTCCGCTCCCTCCCTCTCCTCCGCTCCATCCCTCTCCTCCGCTCCATCCCTCTCCTCCGCTCCATCCCTCTCCTCCTCCCTCCCTCCCTCTCCTCCGCTCCATCCCTCTCCTCCTCCCTCCCTCTCCTCTGCTCCCTCCCTCTCCTCTGCTCCCTCCCTCTCCTCCTCCCTCCCTCTCCTCCTCCCTCCCTCTCCTCCGCTCCCTCCCTCTCCTCCGCTCCATCCCTCTCCTCCCTCCCTCTCCTCCACTCCATCCCTCTCCTCCTCCCTCCCTCTCCTCTGCTCCCTCCCTCTCCTCCACTCCATCCCTCTCCTCCGCTCCATCCCTCTCCTCCGCTCCATCCCTCTCCTCCTCCCTCCCTCTCCTCCTCCCTCCCTCTCCTCCTCCCTCCCTCTCCTCCACTCCATCCCTCTCCCCCTCCCTCCCTCTCCTCCTCCCTCCCTCTCCTCCACTCCATCCCTCTCCTCCTCCCTCCCTCTCCTCTGCTCCTCCCTCTCCTCCACTCCCTCCCTCTCCTCCGCTCCCTCCCTCTCCTCCTCCCTCCCTCTCCTCCGCTCCCTCCCTCTCCTCCTCCTCCCTCTCCTCCGCTCCATCCCTCCCTCCCTCCCTCTCCTCCGCTCCCTCCCTCTCCTCCACTCCCTTCCTCTCCTCCGCTCCCTCCCTCCCTCTCCTCCTCCCTCCCTCTCCTCTGCTCCATCCCTCTCCTCCTCCCTCCCTCTCCTCCGCTCCCTTCCTCTCCTCCGCTCCCTCCCTCTCCTCCGCTCCATCCCTCTCCTCCTACCTCCCTCTCCTCCTCCCTCCCTCTCCTCCTCCTCCCTCTCCTCCGCTCCCTCCCTCTCCTCCACTCCTCCCTCTCCTCCTCCCTCCCTCTCCTCCGCTCCATCCCTCCCTCCCTCCATCCCTCCCTCCCTCAGCAGCAACCTGCCAGATTGAGATGGAATCAGGTGAAAAAGTAATAACCCTCAAAATTGGTTTTTAATTATATCGGCTGGCTGCGTGTCGTGTCGCCCGCCGCCACCGACTCCTCCTGCATTTGCCAAACTCTCTAACAAGGTGGGAAAAGTCGAGGGAAAGTGAGCATATGGCTTCAAGTAGCAGTCTCTCTTGTTCACAGGCCTTCAGCAACAGGTAAACTGATTCCTTAACACCTGTTCAGAAAACCAATGACTGCATATTCTCATCACTTTACTGATCTGCTCTAATGTTGTCACTTCTGGAGGCGATTGACGAATGATTTCCTCTTTTCTTTCCCCAGAATCGTCATATAGAATTTAAATAAAAACTTCTGATTGGTGAACGACTGACCTTTATCATAATGCATTATGATAAAGGTCAGCGATTGGATCAAATAAGTCAAATAAGTCAGGGATGACGTCCTTATTTGTGTGCGTGCGTGTGACTAAAATGGTAAAGCATCTCAGCTCCAGGTGAATCAGTGACAATGCGCTCTAGAAGTTTCATCCACAAACTGAGTTCAGCTGCACCAACGGTCCAGACCAAACTACCTGGTCGCTGCACTGCAGAAACTTCGGTGCTGCTCGTCCAATTTCCAGCTCGCGAATGACAATCTGTCATATTCTAATCGTGCTGAGCTTGAAGCCTCACCCTGCGGGTTCGACAGCAGCTTCACGGAGTGTGAACTGTCCGCTGGCTGACGTCACAGCAGGGTCATCTTCTTGTTCTTCTGGGTTCCTATGTGAGGATGCAGGAGCCTCGACTTCACCTTGTGTGGTGGAAAAGCACAACATACGTGAACTCCATTGAGCAGACCTGCCACGGGGGCAGCAACATTTCTAAATGATTCGAAAAGTCCTGTCAACAGGTAACACACAACTTTTTAGCCCCCGCCGTGGCCGGTAGGCCCCGAAGGGGGATCTTGAAACAGTCTCCGTACGTCCGTCCGTACGTCCGTACGTCCGTTCGAACGTTTCTACCTATATCTCGGCAACCCCTGGGCCCACAGTGACCAAACTTCACATGTGGATACATCTCAGAGGGGGAAGGGATACTATGGTGACCTTGACCTAATTTGCATATTAAGTAGGTCACAGGGTCACGAAGTGCTTAAAAACACATTTTGGGCTCTGGAGGCCTAGGTTTTTGAGCTAGGGCTCTGACATTTTATACACACATGATACACACTCCAGGGATAACCTCCAGTACACCAAGTGACCTGACCTTGACCTTGAAGATTGGTAGGGTCTGAAGTTTGCTCGTCATGGTTGCACAATACATGTATTTTCATATAAACATTTCTCCTCATTTCTCAGCAACCCCTGGGCCCATAGTCACCAAACTTCACACATGGACACTCCACCTGGGGAGAAGGGGCACCATGGTGACCAGGACCTCATTTGCATATCAGGTCACAGGGTCACTAAGTGCATAAAAACACCTTTTGGGCTCTGGAGACGTATTTTGACATAGCTTATGAAGAAGACCTTTCAGATTCTACATAATGATCTACTAGGACCCATGGAACACCCTCTAGTGTACCAAGTGTGCTGCCTTAGAGCTGGCTTTGTGAGAAAATAGAAAGCCCTCCGGCGGGGGATTAGCCCAGCAACGGCCTTCTTGTCTGAAACTGTGCTGCTCCTGGGCGCGCACCACGGTCATAGTAAATATTTCTTCTGCACGAGTGTCGAACAGAGTCGTGACTCCAACTTCTGCGAGGACTCGCTGGTTTTATAGTCGACAGTTTCCTGTATTAACAACCCAGCTTCGTCACCTGTCATCACCGTCGTTCTCTCTGTGCACGTGTCTGTTGTCCACACACACACAGGTTGGGTAATGTGTACCAGGTTAGCAGCTATTCTGGTGTAGTTTTTTCATTTATTAATTATACAATACAAAGGGCGTATTTGCGTGTTCCTAATTTACATACACCCTTTGTCTTTTTTTTTATTGCTGATGTGGAATAGACCGTGCATGGCCTCGCTTCCTGCTTGGCTTTCCATTAATCATCCGGTTGCTCCTTCGTTCACCATTACCGGACCTACTTCCACTGATACTACCATAAACTCCTTAACTAGCAATATAATTGTTTATTATGAAAGGACTGGGGACACCGTGTCTCTGTGTGTGTGTGTGTGTGTGTGTGTTAGTTTAAAGTTGATTGCATGCGCACCCAAACCTGTTCTCAGTTCTCTATAAAAACAACAATCTCTCCGTGGTTTCTCTCACTCAAATAAATTACAAATACTTTGGAAAAGAAAGTGCATGAATAGAACAACCCAAAAGCAGGAAACGGTAGAATCTGACATTATGATCAATGTTTGTGGAAATGCATCTGTGCGTGACTCATAGAAACTTAAAGATAATTGAGTATTTGCATGACAAAATGAAGGGGGAAAGGATTATAACGTTTCCCGGCATTTAAATTGACACACGAAGCGGCCGAGCTGCCAATCTGCCTCGCCTTCCTTTGACAGACAGACGCTGCCGATGCCACAAATAGTCACAATGAAAAGGAAATGACACATGAAAACAAGAGACATCACAAAACTGCAGGGACGTCATCTCAACCTCGCTCTAAATTAATGCGTTTCCTCCATAACGTGCATCCGCCCACACACACAAACACATGCATAGTTATGTAGCCTACAAAGGCCATGGACGTCCCATTGAAACTAGGCAGGGAGAACGAAATTCAGATTAAATAGGCAGAAAAACATGGATATGATAATTGTGACACTGGCTCACAAATACTCGCACACACACACACACACACACACACCAGGAACAAGCCCACACACTGCCTCACACACTCGGTATATATAAATGCAGACTCATTACAGAGTGAATACTGCCTCATCTTTTGACTTCATATCTTTGTCATTAGTTCAAATATCAGCGCAGCGAACAGAATGGTAATGGGACGGCTGAACGAGGAGGTGAATGTCAGATGAGAGGGAAGCGAGAATGAGGACGGAGAGGAAAAGGGTGAGGGAGCCTTCTGAGACAAGACGAGTGGGAGGAAATGGCCTCAGCAGGTGATTTAGCACCTGTTAGCACATACCTACACTGTAGTCTGGGGTCGGAACGACTGAGAGGCGGCACATGCTGTCAGTATGCGTCCGTGCATGAGAGCTTGTGTTGAATCTAGTTTCTCAGCCTCAACCAGAATCACAGAACCGGGATGGATTTACGTTGAGAAGTTTGATGAGTTAGTCTCCAAATAACGCTTCAGATGTTGGGCTGGGATGAATAATATTAACAATAAACTGCAGCGTCAGTTAAATCTGCTGTACGTCGATACAGCCGCCTGCTTTACCTCTTCTTCCTTTCTCATACATATTAAAAGTATTTTCACTTATGTGGTGATTTTTCTTTTCACCGTATCAGCGGAACCAAAGCACTTGATGTTGTTTGTCACATTCACCCGTTCAGATGCACTCATGGTGGGGGCTTCAAGAACACACTAGGGGGGTCGTCCACAGCAGGAACCTGGTTCACCTCAACCAGATGTTTCAGGCCTGTCGTCCACAGCAGGAACCTGGTTCACCTCAACCAGATGTTTCAGGCCTGTCGTCCACAGCAGGAACCTGGTTCACCTCAACCAGATGTTTCAGGCCTGTCGTCCACAGCAGGAACCTGGTTCACCTCAACCAGATGTTTCAGGCCTGTCGTCCACAGCAGGAACCTGGTTCACCTCAACCAGATGTTTCAGGCCTGTCGTCCACAGCAGGAACCTGGTTCACCTCAACCAGATGTTTCAGGCCTGTCGTCCACAGCAGGAACCTGGTTCACCTCAACCAGATGTTTCAGGCCTGTCGTCCACAGCAGGAACCTGGTTCACCTCAACCAGATGTTTCAGGCCTGTCGTCCACAGCAGGAACCTGGTTCACCTCAACCAGATGTTTCAGGCCTGTCGTCCACAGCAGGAACCTGGTTCACCTCAACCAGATGTTTCAGGCCTGTCGTCCACAGCAGGAACCTGGTTCACCTCAACCAGATGTTTCAGGCCTGTCGTCCACAGCAGTACAGATATTTGTTCCCAAACAAAAAGACTAGAAGTTAAAAGTTGTGGGAAAGATCTAAAGTTGAGTAAAGTACAGATAATTGATGGATCTATTCAAGCATCGAACCGTGAAAATGTGTGTTGGGCTCTGCTGTGACGCCGCAGCATCAAAAAAATGTCAAGAAGTTTTCACTTGAGGTAATTATTTGGAAAAGGGGATTAATACATGGCCAAAACTAGCTAATTATGGCACTGTGTCTCATTAAGGATCCCAAATTAGTATTTCTTTCGTTTCCATTACATGTCTAGCCTCAAACAGAATCTGTGAGGCTGCGCTGGATTTCTTTGAAATGTTCTTTGGAAGACGGAAGCGGGGAACACTGCCTGGCATTTGAATGAGTAATGGGATTTTCTGGGATAATCAGGTTGAGCAGGTATTCTCTGTGGTGTACTCGGGGTAACGCTGTTAATTTGGGACTGAGATTAAAAGTTCTGCCGCCATGACACCTTCACTTCCTCGTGCAGACTTCCACCTGGCACTCGGCTTAAACTGCAGCTGCCGTTAAAACATTATTGAAAGGAAATGAAAGAAATGGCCTGCGTGCATCTTCTCCTCTGAGTATCCGATTACTTCCACACTCATGTCGCCTGAGGGACGAGGTAAACATCGTTAATGTCTGTGCATCTCGCAGCCCTGCAGTTTAGACACTTGCTGATTTGCATGATTCATCCTTTTCTCTGCACTTTGTGTGTTTTTGTAATCGCAGGAATGAAGTTTGGAGAATTATCTCCATCATCTCTGATGCTTATATTTACTAAGGCTGAGTACTTTAATGCCCTGGATGCACTTTGTTGGGAGTAACGACAGCAGCCATACAGAAGTCGTCCTGTGGATGAACAGTTTGAAGAGATTTTCTCACCCACTTGTGGTATTTCTGTGGTTGATGTTAATGAAGATGTCTCCGTAGAGAAACTGCATTATGTAGACGAGAGGAAGGTTTTATTACCTCGCTGTTGACAATTCATTTAAGAATTTAACCAAGAAAAGGGCAGATTTACAGAAAGGATAAATACATTTATACCAACAAAAGTACTATAGCGTTTGTTTTAACATATACAAATATAACAAAAAGATCCTTTTTTCCCTGTAAACGCCCTTATGCCAGACCTGCCACGTTTACCAGGAAGTAGCTTCTATATCCCAACATTCCAGTAGCTCTGTACCACCTGGGACCAGCAGATATGGAGGAAACAGTGCTGCTACAGTACCGCTGGAAAACCTCCCTTACTGGGGTGTCTGTTGGCGTCAAACATCAATTTGAAAACAGTTTGTGAGGAACTTGTGAGGGCAAAGAGCTGAGAAAACCTGGACAAGAAAACAAGGAAACCATGACAACAGAGATGGAGGTAATTATTACTTTTAACAGAAGCTTCAAACCACAGGGGGCGCTCTCGTGCAAAGGTCATCTCCTTAATTCAGTATATTCATGGTCAACATCTTTATTGTGGTCGTTCATACAGTTTTGCTCGCACTCATTCCTTTTTATTCAGTCAAACAAAACTGGTAAACTGAACATGTGACAACATTGTTTAAAGTTGAACTTTAGAACGAACAAAGAAATCGGGTGATCAAGAGTTTTTAAGTGATATGCAGATACTAAAATGTCATTTTTACAGTAGACATGCCGTCATGTCCACGTATTGTTCAGTGTTTTTAAATGGGACTGTTGGGTGAAGATTATGTTTGCAGATTTTTAGTTTTCTCTCTAAACTCTGCCATGAATTTACATTTTGACCTGGATTTGACTCGGCCGTCACCTCGAGCTGCAGTTATAATGAACGTCTTCCTGTCGGTTTTCTCTGGGGTTTTTTGTTTTTTTGTTTTTTTTTGCAGCATCTTGAAGTCTCCTTGTGTTTTCTTCCCTCCGGTTGGGCCCCTCACCTCCGTCACGCCCCGCACCCCCTCATCCTGCTCTCTCTCTCTTAGTATTCTCAGGATCTCGTTGAGTTTGACCTCGGGGCCACATCCTCATTTTGACTGCAAGCGACCAATAAATCGCTTCATGAAGTTATGAAGCAGGGCCAGGATTGAAACACCGATACAGGGAAACATGCACAGACATGTAATTTACGTCAGGCATGTTCAGGCATGCTGCACAGTCTCATAAATCAAACCTTGAGCCGCTTGAATCTTTGTGAGGGTGAATGAATATTGAATAAATCTTTGTAACATCAAAAGACAATAAAAAAGAGCTTTGAGGTGAGTGTAATGTGCACTCGCTGGCTCTTGACAGAATTTATTAAACAATAAAAAAAAGAGAGCGGGCCGATAGTTTTGAAGAAAGCCGCAGCATTATCTACCGCCGTTTCCTGCCGTCTCGGTTCGGCTTGAATAACCAATGAAGAACAACGACTCCAAACAAGATGAACGCTTTATTCTCAGCCTCTGTTGTTATTGCTCTCGAGGAAGACCTCCACTCCTGCATGCAAACACGACGAGGACGGCGTTTGTTTTTCATGAGAACCTGAACAAAATGAATTTTCATGAAAACAAATGAAGAGAATTTATTTGTGCAACTTCAAAGTGAACTGTAAAAGCTTTTACAGCCGCTAATGTTCAGTCTGCTTCCCTGAATGTCTCTTCATCCATTTTCCTTACCGGTTCATTCAACTTCTATCCCATTTAAACGATGCTGTCAAGCGAAAATAGTCATTTTGGGGCTTTGCAAGACTTTAAAAACAGCACAAAACATAAACTTCTTCGGAGCCCCAGAGTGGCCATGGAGAGAAAATAATAATAACGCGAGGGAACAAGATAATCTAAGCTGTGGCCACAAGATTGGAACTCCTTCCCTCAAGTTATTGACTTGAGGGAACAACTCATTATCTTGTTCCCTCACGCTATTCTTTTTGTTCTCTGTAACCACCCTTCTTCTTCTCTTCTGTGTAAACAGGAAACCCATAGTAGACATGCTACTTTATTATTCCCCTCAAGTGTTTGTTCTGCTCACTTTATTGAATTCAAACAAAACACACATATAACACCATTTACTGCATCATCATCTGGATGAGTGGAAATGCATTTCTAATATCCGACAGAGCCGACAGTCCACGATGCTTCGCTAAAAGAAGCTTCATGTCGTTCGACTCTCTTCATGCATCTCTTGTTGTATCACATAAACACACCAACCGCATGTAAACGACGTCATTTTCAAAGATTCCCCACATCCCCTGTGCGGTTGGTAACAAAACATGGCTCTCTACGCGGAGCATTATTCTGAAATGAAAAAGGAAAATCCATTTCCAGCTGATTGTTGTTATATCATCATGGCTGCAGGCCACTGTAGGCGAAGACAGAGAGCAACGCTCACATCATCACCTTGAGTCACACCTTTCTCATATTCTGTATTCTGTATCAGCAACAGTGTTGGTATGTAGACTAATAGTTCTGGAGGGTTATATTGGGGGCATCGCTCCAGGTATGGGGACGGTCCGTACTGCTGGAAAAACCTTTAGGAAGTGAGTTTTGCATTATTTGACCCCTTTAAAAACTTTATTTAGTTTTGCATCAAATCATGAGTTTGCAGTGCTTTTTAGCAGCACGTTCAACAAATACTGGCTCGTTTCTTAAATCTCCGGCCTCCAGTGATGCTTTTAACTGGCCGTGGTAATTGTGATGGGAGCAACACAGGAAGTAGGCTGAGGTGGGTGAGTGAACCAGATGGGTCAACAAAACATTTCACATTTACATTTTCATTTAGCAGACGCTACCATCCAGAGTGAAATTCACCTGAGAGAACTTACACCTCAGCAGCACTTTCCCCACCAAGACAAAGTGTGCTTAAGTGTTTTGCACACAAAAAAAACAAAGCAATTTGATGACCACAGTGGGGTTTGCACCTGCAACCTTCAGCTCAGAGCCTGCAGCCGCTGACCCAGCGGACCACCAGAGATGGCTCATTGTTTTCCACAGTTCTTTTGTTTCAAGACCCATGAACCATCAGCAACCGCTAATCCCCACAAAATATTTAGTATTGCAAATGTGCCTCAGTGAAAATGGCACTATTATTCAATTCTAGTTGTTTTTCTTAATAGAAATACACACAAAGTAAAGCAGAACTTCTCTCCAAGGAGACACAAAAATGAAACTGCACAGAATCCTGTAAATTGATTCCACTAAACTATTATGCATTTCAGTAATAGATGCATCATTTATGTGAGTTGTTTTTATCGAAATGCATGTGAATCCCAGAGTGCAATAATCAAACAGTGCTCTCGCCACAAAGAATCTGTGTTTTCATGTGTGTTGGTGCAGAAATAAAAGAACAATGCAGATTATTTCACGAACTTGTTTTCAATGCTCATGACCATCATAAGCATGTGATCCCAAAAAGTGGATTTAATTAGACTTGTTCGGGTTGATTGTTGTTTCAGTGAAATCAACAAGAAACAGTGACGATGAATTAATGGAGCATCAAATCAAACCCAAAGAAGTGTAATATATTACTGTTATTCAATAATACCATCGGTCCTGTGAATTAAACTCCAGAAGTTTGATGATGGTGGGGTTTGGACCTGTGACCCTCAGGTCGGCTCGCCGGCGCCCCCCACAGGAGACGGCTGTTTGTTTATCTTGCTCTTGTTTTTCATCGTCCTTTTTATGACCCTCATCAACCCGTAAATCCTCGCGGAGTACTTGGTATTGCAAATGTGCTTGAGCACAAACCTCAACAATAGTTTTTGTTTGGGTAAATAAAAAAAGCAAAACATAAATAAAATACATGAAAATAATTGTTTTGAGTCATGAAAGCTCAGTGATAAATCTCTCATGGAGTGAGAATTATTCATGTAAGGCATATTTAATCTGGATCTGAGACGATACATAACAAAACAGCACTTTTCCCACAAGCGTCAAATGTGTTGGTGTTTTTCTCAATAAAACAACAGAGGATTTCATGAGGAAAGTTGGATTTGGCCCTGCGACCTTCAGGTCCCTGATGTGACAACAGAACCCCTGAACCCAGTGGCCTGACACGGCTCTTTGTTTTCTCTCTCCTGTTTAACATGCACGACCAATATCAACCCCTAATCCCTGCTATGGGCTGAGTTTTTTAAATATGTTTTGACTGAAGACTGCAACTAGAGCGGCAATCAAGGTAGACGACAACACCAAAACAAGCAAAACAACACTAAGATGTAATGAAATACTCGGTATAGTTGATACAGAATTAAGACGTCAGGGAAACGTTGCAAAAGAGTGAGAAATATTAAGCAACATACATTTTATTCCAATATGACTTTGCGTTGATTTGAACACAAAACCAATATTATTACAACTACAGCTGCAATACTTAGTGGCTGCTATCAAAGTCAACAGTGTGAATGAGGCCAGATTAAAAAAGAAATGCACATTGCATCAGTGATGAAAATCATCCAATCGACTCTTCTGCATAAAACCGACCCCTCCCTCTGTGTTTGTGTGAGCGTTGATGCCTGTTCCGCCTTATTTTAGGACTTCGTGATGCACATTCTGAAAAATTCCCTGACAGTCAATTAGTTTTATGTTGGAAGCCAAAACAAAACAAAAAAAACAAAAAAATGGGAGGAAAAGCAAAGCCGCCGTTGCATCAAAGTGGATGTTCTCATTAAGTCTGCAGTGCAGCGGTCAGACATGCAGTGGGAAGACGTGTGTGTGTGTGTGTGTGTGTGTGTGTGTGTGTGTGTGTGTGCATGCGTGGGCGTTAAGATGGGTATCACTGTGGGCCATGAAGGCCTGGGCCGTTTATTTAAAGAGCCACTATAAATGTTGAAGCTGTGATAATGTCTGTGGGGCCGAGGGATGACATCTTGACGAACACAGCTTATTATAGAAATGGTTTTATCAATGTGTTTACGGCGCCGTCCAAGTTGCAGATTGTGTGTGAGGCCGCATGGAGGGGGGTGTGTGTGAGTGAAAATGTATGTGCTGGAGTGTGACGGAGCGTCCTCGGTTTATGCGGCTGCATCTCGCCACCAGACCTTTGAATTGCTAGAACCGGGGAGTGAGAAAGACAATAAACCGCTAAATGTGCTTGTTTTCTCTCGTTTATTTTCTGACGGGGGAAGATGGGGAGAACAATCTCACGGCTAAAAACAAAAGATAAAATGAGGGCGGGTCGGAGGGGGACTGGCAAAGCGAACCATGATAACTTTTATACATCTTGTTTTTCTTTCCGACTGCAACTTTTCCACTCTGGGTTTGTGAAACTTCAGCGCATCCATTGTTCAGACGGCACACACTTGCACTCAGGCTGCTGGGCGGTGGCCGTGTCTCACCCAATTTGCGTATTCACGGAGCTTTTATAGTGGCATTACTGAAGCGTCATTGCAGATTACTACACTCCCATGTTCGGCGTTGCTGTTTTGGTTTGCATGTGTAGAAGTGCCACATGAATTATTCTCACCATCTTTGAGGAATACCTGATTATTCATTCATGTTGTGACTGTCATGACTTCCTGTTAGTTGCCAGTTTAGGTGCTGGCAGGAGCCTTTCATCTGGGGATAAATTAATCTCCCTACATCTTCATCATCCTGGTTTTTATAGCTGTCACTTCTTGAAAATACCCCTGTATGCACTTCCCGTACATCCTTTAGATAATGGTGCATCCTCCTTGAACACTCCCCGGGTTGATGAACTCTGGGATCAGCGGTGGCAGACGCTGCCGTTCCTATGCCGCAGATATGACAATAGTGTCTGGGATTTAATAAAAAAAAAAATATATATATCTACAGAGATGCAGCTCTTAGGGCTGAAATATATTACAGCAAAGGTCAGGGGAGGACAGAGAGTGTTGTGTAACTTAACTGCTGTCTTACAAGTATGCAAATAACAAGGCTCTGAGTCATCAAATGGAATAAAACACGTTCCATTTATTCTTTGTCCTGAGCATTTTATCTAACTTAGAGCTGCTTGGAGTCCGTCCCACTGCACGATGGGTGAAGACCCTGGAGAGTCACCAGTCCATCACAGAGGGCAGGCGGCCACTCATCAGAAACAAATCATTCATCTGGTTTGGAATATATACATATTATAGATAGATAGATAGATAGATAGATAGATGGATAGATAGATAATTACTTTATTCATCCCCGAAGGGAAATAGTTTTGTTGCAGCAATCTGGTACATACGAATACTATAAAATACAATAGAATAGAAACAAAAATGTGAAAATATCTGGGTATAAGACATAAAGTAAAACACAGAACGGAACATGGGCACTTAGAAATAAACAGGAGATAAAAGCAAGATAAATAAATAGTAAGGTGCAGTGGCAGAGCCATTAGAAGTAGACATTATATTATAATAATAACAATAATACAGACAACAACAATGTGTAATAGTGTATAATACTCGTGTATAGTACTACTAATAATGGTAGCAATAATATAACAATAACAATATGGTAGCAATAAAATAACAATATATATATATACACACTGTGTGTGTGTGTGTGTGTGTGTGTTTTGCTTTTTTGTTTCAACCACTCAATTTTCTCAAACTAATAAACAATAAATCAATTTTAGAACTCTTTAAATGACAATTGATATGTTCAAATAATAAATAGTTTTTATCTTGATTCAAACTGAAAGAATGAAATATTTTCTATAAAATACACATTAGGAGGATGAGGGTGAGGGTGTTGGTTTTTTTTTTGTTCCCAATATTCGCCTCCGTCCTCTTCGTGGCCAAAGTGTCTGATTTAACACTCTTTTCTTTCAGCTCAGTGCCATTACAACAGAAATCCATACAGCACAGCCAATATTTCTTCTCTAAAAAAGTTATTTTTGTTATTTTAGTTTTCTGCTGCAGGTGAAACTAAAATTTGACCAATAAAATTGATGGACATAGTTGTTGTTGTTGGATGATTCCAGACCTCTCATTGACCTGTCGGAGAGGCTTTGGAGCCATTTTGAAACTATGATGGAAAAACTGATTCTAGTGAAGGGAAGAGATAGACCCTAACGCTGTTTGTTTGTTTTTTTGGACCATCCATGAAAGCATGGCTTGGAAAAAAAAAAAAAAAACAAGCTCTCAGCACACGAGTACATAAACCCAATTAAAGTGCTTTCAAGCCAGCAGCTTCCTGACCTCCAGTGAGTGAAGCCGGTCGCTCACTCATCTACAACGGCGGGAAGCTTGACGTTCGATTTCTTTGAACATTCATGAGGACCACAGCACTTTACTTTTCAAGGGTTCCTCCAGGAACTGGACATTAAAACACTTCTGGTCCAAAACAAGTAGGGAGGTCGGGGTGAGAGACAGAAACGTACTCAGTCCGTCCCTCCTCTCACGTTGTGATGCGTGCGTACCAGCAGTGGGGACAACGACAGAAAGTAAAATATCCTCAAACCTCCACTTCCTGACTCGTGACATCACCGCCTCCTCCAAAGGATGGCTGAGTGTCAATATCTGCTTTTAACTAAGGGATTTATCAACAAATCAAAATGAGATCTGCAACAAAAAAAAAACAAATGTCGCAAAAGGACAAAGTCAATACAGCAGGAGTTGTATTGTGAATAGTCCTCATATTAGGAGTCAATAAGTTGCCTTTGCTTTATGGAAGCTTCGACTTCCACAATGAATTCTTCCATCCTCATGTCCACGTGTGCTGATTGTAGCTTGTGTCCATGTTCAAACACAACCTGGTGACCCCCCCCCCCCCCCCCCCACTGTGTTTAATGGAGCCTTCATACCGCAGGAAGCAGATAGTTACAAGTTAGAAAGGTCTCTTTACCACTTTATAGTCTTGACGATCACAAGAAGACCAACATGGCCGCCTCCTGCTGAGCGAAGCGTTCTTGCTGCTGTTCGCGTCCAAATAAAGAGCGAAACAAGCTCATCGGCACACGTCGATCAAGAAGGGAGTAAAAATAAGCTCAAGAGGTTGAGCTTTATTTTCTAATCCTGATTAAGCCTCAATTTGTCCCATTGCTGGTACTCAAATAAAGTCTTAATGTTGAATCTAATTGTGGAACAGGTCTGTTTCTGTTCTGTCGGTCTCACATTGTGACGCCTCACTTCATCGCCGCTGTGGTTCAGTCAGTCAGTCAGTCAGCATGAAGCAAGTGTTAACAGGAGCAAGCAAGTCCACAATGATAGTTCTGGTAACAAAATCACCACTTCCCTCCTCGACATAAACGATATCTCCGATGGAGTTTGGACTTCACTCGTAAAGTGCATTTCTGCCGATTCAGCAGTCTGAAGGTGACCCACACTGTCAGTCACTGAGATTGGAGATTTCCCCAACGACATCTTGACATTGTGACTGTCTGACTTGGGGGAATCGAACCACAATCAATCAAATTGATGGAAGACAATCCAGTGATGTTTATTGTTCATTTTGAACACCCATGTCATTATGGACAAGTCGAAGCTCACATGAGCAACGAGTGGGAACATCGTCCCACCAGCCTGCATCGCACAAAGCCAAGTAAACAAAACAAACCACGACTGCCTTTAAAAAAAAACCCAAAACAAACAGACATAAAATGAGCCTTTTAACTGTTAAAACATATTAAATAACAGTTCAGTTCAATCAACATATAATTGGGGTGCTGTTTGATCAAACGCTTCGTTTAGCAAAGCAGTTCCGTCGTGTCCATCACTGTGGGACGTTTGTGATAACAGGATTAATTTTACACAGGATCTTCATTGAGGAGCCGCTTCACAAAGTATTTCAATCTGACGAGCTGACGTTTCATAAGAGAAGACAATCTCTGGAAGACGTTTATAACTTCAGACAACTATGCCGTGCCGTAAATTATTAGGTTAATTGCTTGCTTCAGAATTTATGCTGCGAAAAAAAAGTTCATTGACCACAGTGACGCTTTGAGCTTTCAAGCATTTTGTTATCGTGACTGAGGCTGTTGATAAGCTGTGAGGAACAGAAGTTGGCATCGCGGTGACCCAGTAAGAGAAGTGAGATAGAAGCACAAAGCCTGAAGGCCACGGAAGCTCAGTCACACTAATCTGCTTCAGACTACAGTGGCGCTATCTGAGCTCCCCATCGTCCATGATACTTTCAGTCAGGAAACAATTAGAGCTGGTTGATGTGAGACTCCACCCACTCCTGTCGTTGTACTTTCAAGCTTCACGTCCAGATTCTGTTGCTTTTGCAGCAAGGTGGTGATGCGGATGAGGGAGGCTCCACTTTCTTTTGTGGACTTGGCTTTCACGAGCAGAGTTTGCACGTTCGACCGGTACTTTTCCTCTGAGCCTCTCAGCTTCACCATCAAACTGAAGACTTGGTGCTTCATTTACGGAGGTTCCGCATGAAGCCGGCGTCAAACTTTCAGTTTGTTCTGCTTCTGCGGAGGATTTCGGCCTCGTTTACAAGACAAATGCAGAAAGGTTCCATGTTTATACGGCAACGTTTTGAAACTAATGTCTGTTTACACTGAACACGATGTCATCCTCATGTTGGGCCACTAGTGGGTGCTGTTGGATGTGTTTGTAATGAAATCACACACAGAGACACAGAGAGCAACATACCTGAAGCACCGACTCAGAGTTGGAAGCAGGTGGACGTATGTGTCGTTTGCACGGTTCAGATATGTGTGTCAGGCGGAGCTTCCATGTCCTGCAGGGGAGATTGTGTGCTCCAGGCCGTAATGCTAATTCCAGACCCAGTGACCTCGGCTTCTCCTGCATCCAATACTGACCTGACGGCACCGTGCTGCCTGGTGGGAGGACATGACAGGATTAACTCTGCTGTATCTATTGGCCTCCAAATCCTCTGCTTCACCTGCATCTGGTCCTGGTGACTGCAGACACTCGTGCAAGTGTGAAAACACAGCTAATGTGTGGCTGCAGAAGTCTTCTGAACTGGCCTACTAGACAGATTGTGTCGTCCATTCAAGGACATCCATCGACCCATATTCAACATCCCTTCGCTCAACTGTGACTCGCGGGGCACTGAAGCCGATTCCATGTGAATAAGGGTGAAGGCAGCGAGCAGACAGGCTGCAGTCCATTACTGAGCAAACACACACGCACATTCACACTCACAGGCCTTTCGTTTGTCACCCATTAACCTCAAACACATTACTTAACTGTGAGAGGAAACTGAAGGACTCAGACCAAACCCATTCATGCTCACTGAGCTCATGCAACAATGATCCCTAAACCTGGACTCGCGTGAAGTTTTCAGTCCCAAACTGTCCGAACTATAATATAATAACCACAACAAGTAATGGTATATCGTATTCTAAGACAAAAAGGTGCAGGAAACACTTACAGTATGTTTTTCTCATGTTTGTTATTGCTGTTTCTGTTGGGTTTTTTAAAAGCCATTCATGTTTTGTTTTTGTTTTTTAAACACAAGCACCAAAATGTCAATGATTGACAGTTTTCCTCTCAAGCCAGCAAATGGGAAGCTTTTCAAAATGTCTGATCTGGTTATTGTAACAAACAGTAATAGCAACGTATCGATGAATAGTAAAACATTCCTCATATCCTCACATCCCGAGTAATAAAAAGAAAAAATCTTTCTGATTTCTGATTCTGAATAAAATTAAAATGGCCTTTTTCTGTAACAGCACCACTTGAGGTTTGTTTATACAACTCATAAAAGCATTAGCATTTGGTGAACCTGTGCACCGTCACCCCAGCAGAGGCGGTGCCTCGCCGTCCTTAGCAAAACGGCAGCAAGGTGAGGTAGAGAGAGAGGGAAAGACAAAGTGTCTGTCACACTTCATGGGTGGCTGCAATCCCCCCTTTGTTCGCAGCTCCAAGCCTGCTGGAGTGGAAACTAACGTCCGGCCCTCATCCTCCAAGGCGCCCATCACAGCAAACACTTGCTCGCCGTGGGTGCACGAGCTCAATAAACCATGAATTCAGGGCAAAACAGAAGCGCCCCAAGACATGCAGTGGACGTTGTCCCTTATTCCATGACAGTCAATTGGACATAAACAGCCAAAGGCCAGTGGTAAACAACCATTAGCATCAGCCACTATCCTGATAATCAACCTCTTATCGGTGGTTTATGGGACCATTAGCAATCGTTGATGCTTGTTAAGCACTGATTTATACAGTCTGGGTGGACGCTCTCAACCCACTGTGTCATATTCATGGGGACATTAGGAGACACACATTGACATTTACATCCTCTATCCTCTTCGTTTGTTTGAGTGTGTGTTGGTGTGTGTGGGTGCATTTTATTCTTGTTCCTCAACAGCTGTGTGTATCATACACCTATCCTGTAATTTGCTAATTATGCTAATCAGGCATGACATGTTGAGGCTAATCACACACCAACATATGAACGTGTCTGCCGTGCTGTAATGCCCTCCACCCTGTTAATAGGAGAATCATAATATACTGTCTTTTATCTGAAATGAGGATTTCACTGCTCCTCCTCCAGCAGCTGTTGTCAGGTGTCGCTGCAGTCCGTCACCGAGACTTTTCACCTTTTTTTATTGTTTTTAATGACACGGGTGAAAGTGAAGGACAGTGGGGGGCATCGCACTATAAACAGCATGTTCTGTTTGCAGATTAAAAATGTGTGTGTGGTTTAGGATCAAAGAGTTTTAGGGAGAGTTTGACCTTGGACAGTTTCATCGTTAAGAAAATATCAAAGTAGACAAAAGCACAGGGTTTTTTTTTTTGTTTGTTTTTTTTAAACAAACCCTTTGCAGTTATTTTGATTTATTTAAAGTTCATCCCAGTACCTCAATCTGGAAATTAAGCATTTCACCACATTTACCATATGCTCTCAGCTCATACCATTAACGGTGATTCAGACAAAACGAGTGCATGACGCCACACAACCTGTCTTCATCAAACACATCCGTCACCTCACTGGGGCAGCGATTGCTTTAAGCCACCAGGCAGTTTCTCTATTGTGAGCCAGTGGATTCATTATGCTCGTTACCAATGCAGATTCAAAATGTCTGAAGCCTGTGTTCAAACATCAACAAGTAACAACACAGAGCTGATGAATCCTGTGACTCCCGTGACCTTCTGAAGCTCCAGCAGCTGAGTGAGGACGTGAAATGAAGCTCATTACAAAGCAGGAGAAAACAATCAGGACAACAAATCAACACAAATTCAGCTCACAGTTTCTGAAAAGGAGTCACAGCTAATGAGAACGTGAAAAAGAAGACAAAACAAACGTTAGATCACTGCAGAACGGGGCACTAAATGATCAAGAACGTTCCGCTTTGTGGTTATGAGGTGACTTGAAGTCGCAGAGCACCAACAAGGAAAGAAATCTTCACAATGTCGATCTAGCAATAAAATGATAATACCAAAAAGCTTCTCTGCTTTCAAGCATTTCCACCTGAATTTTTCAGTGACTTTCAATCTCCCTGGCGCTCAGTGGGCTCGTCTTAAACATGCCGTATGTGCAAGAAGCACAAAATACGCTTTAGGTAACCTTCAAAAATAGTCGAATCGAAGATGGTGACAAGCTGGACCTCTATGAGAATGTTTCTATTGGGGGGGAAAAAAGTTTCACCACAGTTAGAATCTGCATACAAAAGTGTACAATCTATAAAATAGCTGATCTCGTGACGAGGCCCAGCGAGGATTGTGTTTGACAGACGGCTAAAATAACACACTCTATTATTTCACAGCATTTTCCTCCCATACGACTGAATACTGGGAGGCGTCGATGCTCCTCCATTGAGTTACCACATGCAACGGAACAGTACTGGATCTGAAAATGTTGCTGTTGTTTGTGTCTGTTTTTAATGTGAGGTGTTACTTTATTCTAATATGTTTATACATCATCGCTCATGTTTTCCCCAAATTCTGATTTATTCGCTGTGACGTTCCAATATGTCTGGTAACTTCCTCCACCAACATTCTGACACCTTTTATTTTTTACGCACAAGATTCCGTCCAATCACAGCTTGACAAACTCGTGACCATTAAATCAATAACATTTCCAGAAGATAGTTCTTGTGTAAACTGGGCTTGATGCACACAAAACCCCCCCATATGATGAAGTTCAAGTTCTTTATCTTCGTCACCTTAAAACAATAGTTTTCCACAGTCATAAGCACATTTAAGGTTTTCATATTTAATGAGGGTTTCATTTCCTTCAGCAGATGGACTGGCCGTCACAGAGACCTGAACTTAACGTGATCCAGTGTGGAACTTCATGTTGAGACCAAACTAAATCAGACAACCGCAATCTATTCAAGACTGGTGGTAAGTTTACATCCATGCTACTATCTAAAAAATTTTTAGAGTAAACTATGTTTACAAACTCTGGTCGTGTCAAATATTGATTTTTACGGAGATTTTTCTTCCGACTCATTTGTAATTGCTAAAAGAAAAAATTTCAAAAAGTGGATTTTTAAAAAACCTATTTTATACGAGCCAAATGTGGCCCTGTCATAGATAAGATATCACGACAGACAGACACACAGACAGATACTTGATTAAAATCCCTTTTGGCCTTTTATAAAGACTCAACAATCCCTAATTCTAACCAATGTGTGCTGCATTGAAGCCCGGCCGGTGCACTCACCAAACTAATGTTCTTTTAAGCATAATGGCCTAAACCAAGCAGAACTGAATGTTTATAAACTTCTCATTCATCACCTGAGTTTACCCAGCCAATCGTAATTGATGTTCTTTTTGTGTTGTGCTAAATGAGGTGGTAGTTCTTCAGATCTATTTCCATGGCGCTCACATCTCCTGTTAAATGGAAAGTAAGAGGGAATTTGCTTTATTTATTTGTTTTCGTTTAGTTTTTTTTTTCCCATTGGTTTATCAGCAGGAGGTTCTTGGAGAATTTAAAGTTGAAAACTGCAGAAGTGGTGCGAAAAAAAGTGCAGGACAGGTAAAAGAGTAAGAACCACTTAGCGGCGTGGTACGTTGACAATGTGAAACGTACACGGGGAAAGCATTTCAGAATAAAGGGAACCCAGCTGAGCATGAGAGCAGTCCTACAATCGGTTTGAAGGGGGCGTCACAAGGGTAGTGCCCCCCCCCCCACCCCATCACCCCCGCTCCCCACTCACCAGGAGTACATAACCCTTTTAATTTATCAAGAAAAAAAATAGAAACACTTTTTTTCCTCTGGGCAAAGGTAGACGAAAGAGATGTGTGAGAAAACGTTGTGAAGAAACCGTAGAGAAGAACAGCCCTTTAAATCCAAGACGTCACGGCGAGAGTCTCCACAGGATCACATTCATCCACAGGCTCTCACAGCGAGGCACAGTCACAGCAATGAAACACTGACAAGTGGAGTCTATTCTCCTTCTGCTTTTCATGGGTTTAAAAGGTAAATCAAAGAAAAACAGTTTAGAGGAGTAAAATAGCCAGTTTAATTGGCAGGGTAATTCATTGCCGTTTCCAGTACTTTTGAAATGAGATGTTTCAGGTTTTGGTTTGTGTGTGTCTCCCATAGGTCACACACAAACACAGCGAGAGGAACACAGGCAGGGATTTCCAGGAGAAACTCCAGGACTCGGGTCTGTAATGAGCTGTAAAAGCTCCCTGGCTGTGCTCATCTCCGCCGGCCTGACACCTCCAGTCAGTCACTCCTCGGACGAGTTTTCTCTTTGGTTCGTGCCGAAGGTCGAACAAGGAGAACATGACGAATCAACAGGGACAGAAAGACAGTTTGTGTTGAACAGCCGATACAAACACCACTTAAAAACACGGCCACTAATTGTTTGCCAAGCCCAGTTTCAATCAATTTAGGCATTTTATCAATCATCTATTTCAAATCTTTGACAGGAAGAAGTACCCACTCAAATAAAAGAATGATATTTATTTATTTATTTATTTTCAGTTCAGCAGAAACCTACAGTATGTTCTAAGCCCCCCCCCCCCCCCCCCCTGCTGTTCCAGTCTTTAGCTCATGCCCATGCCCCAACGTACAAACAGCCACGGTCTGACATGACAACACACGCTCTTTTCCTCCCAGCGTCAGCACAGCAGACAGACGGAAAGGGCAATAATAACAACTGTTCATAAATGTCTACAGAAATAGAATAGTTGTAGCCCAGAGAGACATAAACCACATCGGCAACGTCGTTAAAAGAAACACCGGCTACGTCATCAAATGATCATGAGTGGCGTTAAAACAAAACATAAAAGTGATTGAGAAAAGGAAGAAAAGTAAATTCATTACTGGAACTTTATTGGGTGGGTTGTGGGATTGGAGCTTTACAAACATATTTGGGAAAAGGATTTACAGCATTTCTCAAAGGTGCTCTGATGGCGTTCCAAGACAAGGACGAACAGAAATGGATGTTACAAATATTAATGTTTTTGGAAAAATGAGGCGTGTCGATTCAGTCATGTAAAACATGTCACTTTGGCAGGAAATCCTCGTGGAATAGATGAAATATTGATTTAAAAAAATGACCCTAAAGATGCTGTGGAAGTCTGATTATAGAAAGATTCATGAAACATTCAGCAGTCTCACTAGAGGAAAGCGCTCAGATTGAAAGCACCATGAATCACTCCAGCTTTGCGTTTTCAAGTACCGTGTAACATTTTAATTATCCCAGTGCCCATCAGTATCAGATTTGATGTTAAAAGTCATGAAATTCCATGCTGGTAGCAAATTAAACAAGTCAGGCTGTCATGCATTTTTCATTACGTGCAATCAAAGGCCCTCTTAACTGCAGAGGCTGGTTTTGTTTTTCCTTCTGTAATCATGTGTAATTGTAAATCCTATATTACAGTCATTTATAACCTCACTTGACAGTCACTCTGAGCTGGCAGAGCCAAAAGTGACGTGACTCTGGTAGATATTTATGGAAACACCACAGGCAGAGGTATTTCACTAATCAGTCGACTGTATTCCTAATGTTCGGTTTATCTCTTCAACAGATGTAACCAGTGTGGGAGCGGTCACAAATATCAGTGTAGTTTGCTGTGCTGTAGTTTCTAACTGGTGGTGGGGAGAAGGAAGGGCAATGGGCACGACTTCAGTGTCCTGTGTACCTGGCAGCAGATTTTTTGGATCAATCGGTTGTTTCATAACAAAGATCACAGCAAACATGGTTGATCCACCTTAAAGCAACAATCACAACCCGCCGTACTTGCAAGTGCGTGCTGTCTACGTATAAAAATGTGGGGGTCAGTATGTGTTGAGTACCGCCTACTTGAACCTGCTTGAAGCTGCTTGAAGCTGCTTGAACCGGCTTGAAGCTGCTTGAACCTGCTTGAAGCTGCTGGAAGCTGCTGGAACCTGCTTGAACCTGCTTGAACCTGCTGGAACCTGCTGGAAGCTGCTGGAAGCTGCTGGAAGCTGCTGGAAGCTGCTTGAAGCTGCTTGAAGCTGCTTGAACCTGCTTGAAGCTGCTTGAAGCTGCTTGAACCTGCTTGAAGCTGCTTGAAGCTGCTTGAAGCTGCTTGAACCGGCTTGAACCTGCTTGAAGCTGCTTGAAGCTGCTGGAAGCTGCTTGAAGCTGCTTGAACCTGCTTGAACCTGCTTGAAGCTGCTTGAAGCTGCTTGAACCGGCTTGAAGCTGCTTGAACCTGCTTGAAGCTGCTTGAAGCTGCTTGAACCGGCTTGAAGCTGCTTGAACCGGCTTGAAGCTGCTTGAACCTGCTTGAAGCTGCTTGAAGCTGCTTGAACCGGCTTGAAGCTGCTGGAAGCTGCTGGAAGCTGCTTGAACCTGCTTGAACCTGCTGGACGCTGCTGGAACCTGCTTGAACCTGCTTGAACCTGCTTGAACCTGCTTGAAGCTGCTTGAAGCTGCTGGAAGCTGCTGGAAGCTGCTGGAAGCTGCTTGAACCTGCTGGAAGCTGCTGGAACCTGCTTGAACCTGCTGGAACCTGCTTGAACCTGCTGGAAGCTGCTTGAAGCTGCTTGAAGCTGCTTGAAGCTGCTGGAAGCTGCTGGAAGCTGCTGGAAGCTGCATGAAGCTGCTTGAAGCTGCTTGAAGCTGCTTGAAGCTGCTTGAAGCTGCTGGAAGCTGCTGGAAGCTGCATGAAGCTGCTTGAAGCTGCTTGAAGGTGCTTGAAGCTGCTTGAAGCTGCTTGAAGCTGCTTGAAGCTGCTTGAAGCTGCTGGAAGCTGCTTGAAGCTGCTGGAAGCTGTCATTGTTGCCAGATATGGCAGGTCTCCCCCAATTGGGGAACCGAATTCTCTTACCTTTTCACTGTTTGTGCATTTGTGTGTTCTTAAAAATGAAATGTCGGCTGGTTTAAATTGAAGTGTGGTTTTTACATTGTTTGGGCTGGAAACACTGAGTCACATCTGGCAACCCTGCTTGCAGCGTCAGAACCCGCAGTATCTGCGTTGGAATGGGCGACATCTGGATCAGCAGCAGCCGGGACAAAACTCACGTTCATCACACTTGCACGCACTTGCATCATGCAAGTGAGCGAGGACGTCGTGCGTGAGCAGCACGTGTAAGTACAGCCTCCATACGATAATGTGGCAATCACACGAGAGCATTTGCGTTGCATCGTACGTTGCACATGACGTACGATGCAACGCAACTGCTCACGACCAGGCGTGGCGTGCGGCCACGTACGTACACCTTGTCTTGACGTACCCCCTCCCTGCTCTTGCCACTCCCTCCCCACGTTTTCAGAGGCCGTGGCCTCCCCCAAAAAACATATGGACTAAAAACACACAGGGTGGGCTGTGACTGTCACTTTAAGGAGGTTTCCTGGACAGACAGACAGTTGAGGAAACCAAATGCTGCATTTTATTAAAATAAACAGGTGCCTAGCTACATGCTTATATACATGCTATATGCTAGATACATCGCCCCCAAATCTCCCCAAGCGACCAGCCATATAGCTGTTCACATAGCTATTCATATTGTTGTTATTCTAGGTGGACGGGCAGAGGGTGGAAGACTTTTCCAGAAGAATGTCATCATTCATTTGTTTGATAGGATGGAGTCTCATCAGCGTAAAAGCTAAGAGTGTGTGTGTGTGAGACGGTGTGCGACGCCTGCTCGTGGTGCATCTTCACACAAACAGATGCACACGCCTCGAACAGCCATAAAAAGTTCATCTCATTTTCCAGAAAGCGCTGCTGCTTGTTGAGGCGTAGCACACAGTAGCCCTGGCTGTGATAGCTTCTTCTTTCTGTCTCATCATCGCTGGTCTTTTGCATATCGGGCTGCTCAGACGCTCCGGCGTGTCGCATGGCTGTGGAGCCACCTTCGTAAGACCAGAGAGCGAACAGTAGGAATCCATTAAACACCGTTTGAAAGACAAAAGAATTCCACTGTGCCCCATACATTTCCATGCTCTTTAAAGGAATAAATCTGTTTTAAATTCTTCATCAGATTTGAATTGAATCTGCTGACACGGTCACCTTCATGTTAAATCACAGGACAAACAAACAAAAAAACGTACATTTTACTCAATTTTGCTTCAAAGAATACAATTATTTAACAATGGAACAATGTAATTGTAGAAAAGAAACTGATAGACAGACACAAGTATACAAGTATTATTTACATTGACTTGAAAAATTTTGATTTCATCGACTTCCTGGTCTTACTTGCGACTCTGAGAAACATCCACTCATCCATAAACAACCTGGTTCTAACTGGGAACTGAAAACCCAGATAAGTCCCTGAAAGAAAGAAGAAAAAAAAAACATTAAATGCTGACGGTAGAATCCAATCTGGGGACAGCAATAACCTGCAGTGCAGTCTCAGTGGTAGAGAGCCAATTTGTTAGCTCTGCTGTACATTCATCCATCTTCTATACTCACGTTATCCTACTTAGAGCGAGACAGAGGAAGCTGGAGCTCGTGATCCCGACCGAGTCTGCAAACAAAGCTAAAATAACTTACAACAATGTCAGTTAATCTGGAAATAATAATATAGGATAAGAATAAGAAACAAGTGAGAGGTGATAGCAGGGATTCATCTGATTCAACCGGTTGATTTGAATGAGATTTCGGCTCCAACGTCGCCGACCTCTGTCGAGATCATGCACATGCGGTGATGACAAAGTTGTTTTCCTCAACATGAGACACTGGTGGAGACATGCAGGGAAAATACGATGGACTGAACAGCTCAGGTCCTTGTATCCCTGCACAACAGTTGTTTGGTAACCGACGTGTTCTCACCACTGTTAATGTTCATACTGCATTGCTCTCTGTGGATGTGTGACAGGTTTCATTACTAACACAAACAACGGCACCCCAAATGCTAACAAAAATGCAAAGATGATGCATTTTCACTTGAAACGTTGTCGTATAAAACGAGGTCTCAGTTCGATGGTGAAAACTTCTGATCTGATCCCAGCGGACTCTTCAAAACAAAACAACCACAAAACTAAATCACTGACAAAAATAATGAAAAGAAAAATCTAACAATGAAAAAACATAGATATGTGGGACAAGCTTGATATCTGCTGACTTTAGTCGACATGTTTGGATCGATAGAAGAGTCGGTGTGTGGCAGTAGAAACATCCAAACATTCACAGAAGAGCTTTCACTGCAGCCGAAGGTCGATATAAACATTCAAGAGTTCCATACCAAGTGTCCTATATTTACCTTTGTATTCTGCAAATCGTTTCATTGCTGCGACATTACTTGATTAAATTAATGCTATAGTATGAATCAATCAATCAATCAAAACCTTTATTTTGGACTCATATTAGGTCCATAGCAGACATACAACATACATATCAACAGACAAGACATGAAGATGAAGAATAAAGGCAGGCTGTTATGAAGACTGGGTGGAATCCTCCTCCCGATAGACGAGGAGTGGGACATTTAAAAAAACGTTATCACTGGTAGAGCGACAATGGTGGCAGGAATTCTTTGAGCTGAATCTCATTATTAACATCAGAAAGGCAACAGAGAAATCCTGATCCAACAAGGTGAATGTTCAAATGGATGTTTTTTGTGTGCTGGAACCCTTTATCCATCCCTGTGTCATGACTTCCTTCTACCACCCTAACCCTACCCTGAACCCGTCTTTCAGTGAATGATAAATAAGGTGGCTTTTGAAACTTCAGACTAGAAACATTCTGATGGAGGTTAATAATGCAGTGAACCCCATTCACCATTTACAACATGTTCTAGTAGACTTGATCCTGGAAGTTGAATCCAATGAGAGACATTAATTCTGGCCGCAGGCCTAAAAACTGAAAATGAAGGGAGTAGAAGTATAAAGAAAAACACTATTTCATGCCCAGGCGTGTCCAGCGGGAGTCAGAGCTGAGTCCCAATTCAGAACACGGCTGAAAAAGCACTTGCAGAATGTACCTGCAGTAATCTGACAGGAAAATGAAAGTTGTGCTCACGAACGATGAGAATGAAGGTTTGATATTAAAGGAGAATGGATGGATGGGTGGTAGGTGGGTGGGTGGGTGGGTGGGTGGGTGGGTGGGTGGGTGTGGAGCAAGGAGGAGAGGCATCTGGCTGGTGGCTGAAGAGAAATGATGAGATGATTGGAGGTTTCCTGTCTGCAGAGAGAAAAGCTTTCGAGAGCGGTATGATATAGTACACAGTAGCAGATCCAAGTCTTCATCCTACACTTCTGTCATGAAGTTGAACCTCCACACACACACACACACACACACACACACACACACACACACACACACACACGGCTGCACGTTTGTTTTAAACTCACTGCAGGAAGAAGACCACACTCACTCAATGACAAACACATAAAGAACCATGTATTCCATTCAAATATCCCCACTATAATATATCACATCTGTAGAAAAGAAATGTTGATTCCATTTCACGTTTAATTCTGATAAATTGGAGTGAGGCAGTCACGCGCGCGAGGCTGACAAGCTAGATAAATATTTGCATGAAGCACACAGCCACAGTTGTTGCTATGCACAGGAAAATGCATGAACATGTGGGAATGTTCACTCGCCCACACAGACGCCTTGACGGCTGCAGCACAAGTGTCTATGCAAGACCCAGGCGCTGCCCTTTAAAGTTGTATTTCACAGAAAGATGGATTTGCAGGAAAAACCATGAGAATATTTGAATATTGCTATGCATATATGCACACACAGACGAGAAACACAAAAACAAGCTGCACACGCATCGTGATCAATCACCATATTGAGGCACGTCACACTCCAAACACTGCTTCTTCACACAGTTTTGACTGCAAGGCTTTGATTGCTTTACTGTTATGTTGTTTGGTCACGAATTATTTCATGTTGGCATATGACGTTGGGCCTTGGGCAGTATTTGCATCATCGCCAACTTGTTCGTTTTCTCCGTGTGCCAGGGATGAAGAAAGACCAGTGCCTATATTGATGTATATGAGTAAGAAGAAGTGATGGAGGGCGACGGAGGCTTGATTTGGTGTCCATGAAAACTAGACAATGTAAAAAAGGGAAATGAAGTGAACTCTATTGTGATGCATTTGAGACGCTACACGATGACACTCCTTCCGCCTCATTATGGGCTTGAGCAGGTTGGAACGGAGACTCCAGCCTTCAAGCTGAGGAGCGGCACGTTTCAGCCAACATCCTCTTCAAGCACTGCCAGATCATTACGACAGATTGGATCGCTGACATGGAGTCATTGTAAACTGAAAAAGCACACTGGAGTGTCACAAGAGATAAAATAATTATTTTCCAGAAATCATTTACCTCGCAGTGGGCAACAATAAGCCAGCGAGTGAAAACACTGAGAACAGCCCACTGATTGAAGAGGAAAAAGAAAGCGAGAATAAATTGGGCCAAGTGACAGATGTTAGCTGGCGACGTGCCAGACAAATGGTTCTAAAGCAGCCGTGAAGGAATCCACAGCTTGTCGTGCCCTGACAGAATTGTGCTGGCTTGCCAGGAGTTTTGCAAAAAAAAAAAAAGCCTTAGAAAAAGTTGCTCATAAGTCCCAAGAGGAGGATCGTGTCCTACACAACAAACCAGTGGTGTTGATGTGGGGAAACGTTTGTACACATCCGAGGCCAGTTCAGTGAGAAGAAACTCCAGGTGACATTTTCATTTGGTGTGATTAGTACCCCCACATGGAAAGAACCTATATAAACATATATGTTTTAATATAGGTTTTGATATAGGTTTGGCATATATGTGACATATATAAAATTGGCCGTTTTCCTATATGTTATGTACATATATGTACATATATGTGTGCATACATGCGCGCATATATGTATGCGCGCATGTATGCCGTGCATACATGCCGCATGCACCTATCTGTGCATATAGGTCCATATATGTGCATAAAATATAGGAAAATGGCGAATTTTATATATGTCACATATATTCAAAACCTATATCAAAACCTATATTAAAACATATGTTTATATAGGTTCTGTCCATGTGGGACTTTCCATATATACAGCATATATATTGTCATATATATTGTCATATATGTGCATATATGCAGCATATATGTGCATATATGTGCACATATGCAGCATATATATTGTCATATATGTGGATATATGCAGCATTTATGTGCATATACGCAGCATATATGCAGCATATATGTGCATATATGTGCATATATGCAGCATATATATGGTCATATATGTGCATATATGCAGCATATATGTGCATATATGCAGCATATATTGTCATATATGTGCATATATGCAGCCCATACATTGTCATATATGTGCATATATGCAGCATATATGTGCATATATGCAGCATATATGTGCATATATGCAGCATATATATGGTCATATATGTGCATATATGCAGCATTTATGTGCATATATGCAGCATATATATTGTCATATATGTGCATATATGCTGCATATAGGTTTCATATATGTGCATATATCCTCTTATAGGTTCTTTCCATGTGGGCCAGGGGAGAACGCTGAGATTCCAGATTAGAACCGTTGACCGCAGTGGAATGTGTCCACTCCACCTAAAGTACATTCATGACTACGACAGTAAACCCGTCACTATTGGAGAGTCGTTACTACAATTCACAAGGAAACTGATTAAAAAGGTCACAGAAGCTACACGCCATGTTACCTGAATAAAGCAGCAAACAAAACAAACAACTAAGGACTTTGTGTGTGAGTCACTGTCAAGGTAGTTCTAAATGTTACCCAAGATTTATTTAATATTAAAGGTAAAATCAAAAAAAAGTAAAGGAATTTTATTGAGATAAAACTTCACTTCGTTCCAACTTGTACAAAACAAAAGCCTCATTTAGTCATTTAGAATCTTAAATCATTGAAAATTGACGCAGTACATGCTGTCTTCACATAAATATAGCTTTTATTTAGATCCTGCTTGCAGGTGATTTATTATGAGAAGTTTATTTAGTGTCAGTAAAATTGGTTCCACTCCAGCTACCTCTAATAGAAGATACATTTCAGAAGAGAAAGTCCCCCCGAGACAAATGCAACACATTTTCTTGAAGTTCATGTGTACAGTGTGTAATCGGCTATCAGACATCTGTGACAAAAAACATAAACATTTGATCTGTAAATAGCAGCACATCTAATGGGGATCTGTAGATCAGCCCCTGTTGCCTGAATGCACTAATTAATGCATGAAATGAGGAAACAACAGACCACGTTAGACGGAGTGGGATTATGGAGACGGAGAGAAACTCGGTTTGAGAAAACCTGCCAGCAAGTAGGTTGAGTTCACGAAGCCAGTTACCATGGTAACTGGCCACAAGTTGAAGGTAACTCTTGTACTGAAAAAGGAAAAGTCAGAGTTCCCCTTCTCTTGGTGATAATAACCCCACAGTCTCCACAGGGCACTTTTAAAACAGACCATATTGTCCTAAAACACACAGTGTTGTCTTCTATAGCAGAAGTATTCAAACATCTGGAAGCTTTACACATTTTGTTATGTTACAACCACACATTTAGATGTGTTTAAGTTGGATGACATTACAGCTGGATGACGATACAGCTGTGTGACGGTACAGCTGTGTGACGATACAGCTGTGTGATGGTACAGCTGTGTGACGGTACAGCTGTGTGACAGTACAGCTGTGTGACGGTACAGCTGTGTGACGGTACAGCTGTGTGACGGTACAGCTGTGTGATGGCACAGCTGGATGACGGTACAGCTGTGTGATGGTACTGCTGGATGACGGTACAGCTGTGTGACGGTACAGCTGTGTGACGGTACAGCTGTGTGACGGTACAGCTGGATGACGATACAGCTGTGTGACAGTACAGCTGTGTGATGGTACAGCTGGATGACAGTATAGCTGTGTGACGACACAGCTGTGTGGCGGTACAGCTGTGTGACGGTACAGCTGTGTGACGGTACAGCTGTGTGACGGTACAGCTGTGTGATGGTACAGCTGGATGACAGTATAGCTGTGTGACGACACAGCTGTGTGGCGGTACAGCTGTGTGACGGTACAGCTGTGTGACGGTACAGCTGGATGACGGTATAGCTGAGTGACGACACAGCTGTGTGGCGGTACAGCTGTGTGACGGTACAGCTGTGTGACGGTACAGCTGTGTGACGGTACAGCTGTGTGACGGTACAGCTGGATGACAGTATAGCTGTGTGACGACACAGCTGTGTGACGGTACAGCTGTGTGATGGTACAGCTGGATGACAGTATAGCTGTGTGACGACACAGCTGTGTGACGGTACAGCTGTGTGATGGTACAGCTGTGTGATGGTACAGCTGGATGACAGTATAGCTGTGTGACGACACAGCTGTGTGACGGTACAGCTGGATGACGGTACAGCTGTGTGACGGTACAGCTGGATGACGGTACAGCTGGATGACGGTATAGCTGTGTGACGGTACAGCTGGATGACGGTACAGCTGTGTGACGGTACAGCTGGATGACGATACAGCTGTGTGACGGTACAGCTGTGTGATGGTACAGCTGGATGACAGTATAGCTGTGTGACGACACAGCTGTGTGACGGTACAGCTGTGTGATGGTACAGCTGGATGACAGTATAGCTGTGTGACGACACAGCTGTGTGACGGTACAGCTGTGTGATGGTACAGCTGGATGACAGTATAGCTGTGTGACGACACAGCTGTGTGACGATACAGCTGTGTGACGATACAGCTGTGTGACGGTACAGCTGGATGACGGTACAGCTGTGTGACGGTACAGCTGGATGACAGCCCTGCAAAGTGGAGCAAAGCTGACTTGATTGCAGGACAACACCTGGCCAGCCTCCGGCCACGCCTTCCCTCCCGGCTCGCTCAGACTGGAGAGCTTTCGTAAAATAATGTCCTGGTGTCACCTTGTGTGTTTTCCTGTGTTGCAGACGTGTCGGCTTCCCCCGGGCCGACAGAGCAGAACCCTTGCAGACCCGTGTGGCCCGGCATGTGGCTCGCCTTCACACACACTCGTCGTACTTGCAACACACCCAGGCGAGATGGACTACGCAGTGGGAACGCAGCCAGGCATGATGCAAGCAGGTAGACAGAACACCCAGCTCTGCCCTGAATCCACCCGCAGTAGCTGGTCGTGGTGGGAGTTCACAGCATTCCTTGTCTTTTTAGTTCTTCCTTCAGAAGAGATGAAACACTTTTATTTTATCTCTCTCAGTGATTCAGGTAGATCTATGACTCTGGATTGCTCTCGATGATTTGATCGTGCTCGCTGCCTCGTCTTCTTCATGTTGTGCACAACCAGTGAGTTAGCAGCACTTTGATGAACCTTTGGCAGCCTTGTGGGCTTAGAAACTGTTGCTGCGAAAACTTTGCTGGCACAGAATGTGGAAGGAGGCTAAATGCTGAAGTCGCTGACAGCTGAGAACTGAGCAACCGCACACACACACACACACACACGTATTCCCATTTCAATTCATTAATCTACAGAGTGTCAATGTGAATGTGCTCTCAGATTCATATGTGTGGCAAACCCCTGATGTGTGTACCGTGTATCTCCAACAAAGGTCAGGGTTCGGGAGAGCATTGACATAAGCGGCGAGTTCAACACTTGTTGTAGCAGCCGTCGACATGACATTATGCAAATAAAAGTAGGTTTCCGATGGCTTCATCTAACTGGGTTCATTGGTTGAAACCAGGGATCAACTTCTGCTGTTTTACCACAACATCTTGTGTTCCGACGAGGCGAGGCCTTCAGCTGCAGGCTCCGGCGCTTCTCTTGACTTGTTTCACATCAGTTTAGTGTGAAGGGTTTTCTCAATCTGTCTTCAAAACATTTGTGGATTACCAAACACATTGATAAAAAGGTACTTTAAGTACCTTGAATTAGATAAAGTAATATAGCTATGATTTGACATGTGGCGTTTTCAAAGATTCAACAAGGAATAATAACAGATGCACCCAAGAAGGGTTTATGGCTGTAAAATCATCCAGACGTCATCAAATATATGCTGCTATTGAGAGCAGTTTACTAAACATCGATGTTTCTCAAAATCCCCACAAGTTGTATCTTTGAATTACAGTTTGAAGGAGTATTTTAAAAGTAAAGTTTCTCTAAGTGTGCCCACTTTCCATAATCGTTCTCATTTTCACTCAGATGATTACAAACACACAGCGAGAGGCTCTTCTATAGTTATTGCCTTTTATTTGAAAGATCAAACTGAGTATTGAGAGTGCATAAATGTACAACTAACTACACAATAAATTCTAGACGCACACAGTAATTGTATTTGTTTGCTTGTGCATCGTATCAGGTGGGGTTTTTTTTCTATTTACCATGAAAACCACAAAAAGACACGTCATTGAGAAGATGAAACACTTGCACTTCATCAACTCAGCAGTATTCTCTTACCTACAGTAGTTATTCAGAAAGCGGGTCAGGTATGTGTGAACATCTCGCGGGTTCACTCTTTCACCCTCTTTTATGATTGCAGTTATTTCTTTGTGCACTGATTATATTAAAGCCTCTCTTCACTGTCGCAGCTTCCCGTCGCTTTGTTTGCTTCCATCATTGCAGTTGATGCTATATTTTAAATAATGTATTTTTTAGCTGTTTCCTTTTTTTTCTCCTTTCTGAAAGGAGTGAAGTGCATGTGTGGGATTTCTTCATGCTACTTTAAAGCACAAACAGAAGACAGATCTTTTACTAAATCACATTAACAAGCTGAGATGGCATGAGTGAGTACTGAATTCAAATGTACTTTATTTGTATTGACAAACGGTGGTAGAATTATTCCTTTCATTTCCAAGTACTGAAGGCTCTGTTTTGTGGGTATGGGGCTACAGGCTAAAGATCTTATGTGTAAGTGTGAAAAACAACTTGTAAATTGCTTCAAGACAAAAAATTGTATAATGGAAACCTTGCATGCATTTTTAAATCGTAACTCTTTCATTGCAACTCAAGTTTTGTGAAGGCTGGTAAATCAAAAGAAGGAAATAAAAACATACTCAACAAACAGGAAACTGATCAAAATAAAGTGTGGAGGAGATGATGACTGTCAAATCGAAAGGAAAAAAATGGTAGAATAAACACATGAGGCCTGAACAATGAACTCCGCCGTGCTTCACTTCAATGTTGAAACGCTGAAGCAGCTTTAAAGGTGAACATTAGAACTTCTGGCTGCAACGTCACATATACCTCGATTAAATCAATAAGAACCAATTTGCCCTCATCGGTTCTTCGTTTCCGTTCTGTTCTGACAGAAATAGTTAATAAAGCAGATCCGTCTAGCGAACGACCTCCCACATGTTTGACACCCCGTCTCAGAAAGGTTCCTCCTGTTAATCACACCAATAAGGAGCGAGGGAGCGTGAGGACGAGCGAGCAAAGGAAATGAAGACAGATGAGAAAATGTTGGCTCGACACATCCACAACTGTCTTCAGAGAGTTCCAGGACTTTTATTTGATCATAAAGGAAACGTATCAGAGAGAGCGCCATTTCCAGACAGAATGATTGTCGGTTGTCGTGAGTGCTATTCAGATGGTGAATCACTGGATGAGTGATGCATTAGATCTCCTCTGCAGTTTTTTTTTTTTTTTTTTACTCAAACGAACACCTTTTTAGTAGGTCAGAGGTGCATACTGCCTATAGCACTTACGGTGTCTTACTTCCGTTTTTCTGCTCAATCTTCTTGTGGATTTTATCATTTTGTTTGCTTTTCTGTGTCATTTTACTTTGTCAAAACCGATTTCAACTGTTCTGGGCCGAATCGTCTCAACCTCACATCTCCCACTTCCTTTCCCAAGCAGTTTGTGTTTTTTGAGTTTCGGTTTTCATTTGATTTAATATGAGTATTGTCCCCGTGGAATTACCCCAATGGCGGCGAACACAACCGCCACACTTTCTAATTCACACCTGAGCAAAAAAATCTAATTAACATTTCAGTTGTCCTTGGTTTAATTTTGTTTTGAAGTTTCACTTTGAATCGATAAAGCAAAAAGGCAATGACTGTAGTTGTTGGGGGACTTTTTATGAGAGCAACACTCAGGTGGTGAATATCTATATTCTGATTACGATCACAATGCCACAATGGTGCATTTTCATTAATAAAACTAATTTGCTGTGATTGTCTCAAATTGTAATTACCCCCTACTGAATTGAGACGATCGTTCACTACATTTGAAATAATCTCTTTTGTCAACGTTCATCTACATCAGCCACGCTGCAATTACAGCTTTCATGCAACTATTATAATCAGCAATGACTGGATCATAATGACCTGTTGGGATTACAATCATTAATTTATCAGCAACTATTTACAGATGTATAATGTGTGAATATTCATCGTGTCTCTTATTCAAAAACCACAATCCAGAGTAATAAACCTTTGAATCACATAGCAATGGACATCTCCAGAGTTAAAACACTGGAGCCAGGAGCTCTTCTGACACCAGGATCACAAAGTACGCAGTGAATATCATATTGGCATTATGATCATGTTCCAGCAAATATGATTAATTTCTGTATCCTTGAAGTCAGAAATCTCCCCTCGTCTGCACGGCGGCGCTGCGGCTGGAGCTCACGCCTCACGGCAAAACCGGCCTGCAGGAATTTTCTGTCTGGAGCGAGTGAATGAGTCAGAGCACTGAGTCCTCACAGTCCAGGTACATTTGTATTACGGTCATCTGTGACTTGAAATGGTCTATTAGTGTGAACACATGTGTGTGTGGGTACACGTGTGTTCCTGCCTTTATGGGGACTTTGATTCTTAAAGCTAACGTCATGAGGACACTTCTTCTTCACATGCATAAAGTAGATGGACGATAACAACGACGGTGTTCCAGAGTCCAGATTCTCCTGGGACTCGGTGGTTTTACAGTTGAGCGTCACCCGTAGTACGTAGTAATCCAACTTCATCTTCTGCCCACGTCAATGGTTTCATTATAAAAACAAACAAAAGCACCCACTAGTGGTGAACAGATATTGTTTTCCAAATGTTCTCGTGTGAACGTGAATCTTTTCTCAAACAAAAACACAAAAACTGATGTGTTTTCACTCAAAAAGCCGTCTTATAAATGGAGTCTAAAATTACACTTTGGCCTAAAATGCATGTCTTCGTCTTTGGCTGAGTTTAACAAAGAGTCAGAAAAACCTTCCAACTGTTCCTCCTCTGTGGATTTTAAACTTTTGACGAATGAATGAAAGACCAATATCATTTTACAGCCTTGACTGCCTGAGAGGTTTTGAAATTGTCATCAATTTGACTTGGCAAAAGAAAATGTAATGTAAATGATATGAATTGATCAACGGCTAAAGAATTTATGCAGTTTAATTCAGTAATTTATATGAAAATTTCAATAAAATATTGGCCTCAGATATAATGGCTCTTAAATGCCGTGAAACTGATTTCTTAATTTGCGCTTGCATGAAAGTAAAAGCTCCCTCTTCAGTAAATGAAAAGCCCACTTTGAAAAGGCGTTTTCTGCTCAGGTATTTTCTGAAATCTTCAATTCGGTCCTCTTCTTTTTTCAGCCTTTCTGGGGGTTTCTTTTTTTCTTGCCGTTTTTGATGCAAGAAATTAAAGTAATTCTTATAAAGCAAGGTGATAAAAATGTCTTGTGGATTGCCTGCACTTTTCAACCTCATAGTGTGAAAATGTATTAGACGTCGCAGGAATGAGTAGAAGAGAGGGAGAGGGCAGGAGGAACGAAACATGAGAGTGCACCGTCAGCAGACGGAGGACGACTATATTTCATAAGGGTGTGTGTGTGTGTGTGTGTGTGTGTGTGTGTGTGTGTGTGTGTGTGTGTGTGACTAATTTATGTGTCAGACCTTGGATGTGACAACATTCTTTTCACAAAGTGGGTATTTGGGCTGATCCTCACTTGAGGACATAACTTCAAAAGGATGATATCAGTATTTTTGGTGTCTTGACCCTCGACCAGATTGCTTTTTATTTTATAAAGTAAGAAATATATCTTATAAACTAATGAGAGCTTGAGAGTTCCTAAAATGTACAAAAACACTGAGGTGTCAAACAAGAGATATGTTACAAAAATCATATATATATATATATATATATATAAACTTAAACAAAACAAAGAAAAAAACACAAATGTGTGTAAGCAGAGGAGTCTCCTTTGTTCCAGAGACGTTCTGCGATGTGTGACTTGAACGTGTTGACCTTCATCGTTCTTTGTCTCATCATCCCATTATCATTACAATCGCTCTTCCTCAACAACAAGGTGGAACACCACAGTGCTCTCTCTCACCCATGAGTCCATATATTATATCATATCACATAAGTTATATGCATATGAACACCCCCATGTTTGGCAAAAGGCGAGAGTGATTTGCAGAAGAGAGGAAGACGATGAGAGGAAGACGGTGAGAGGAAGACGATGAGAGGAAGACGATGAGAGGAAGGAAGTGTTGGGTTTTAACATTAATCAGGACAGATGAGCCACACGGTACCAAGTGCAGCACGGAGTCACGCATATGGATGAATATTGCAATATCAAAATCCAGCTACTGCATACTTATCTGGTATGAGCAGGCGCAATAAACGCATTAATATTGAGTGACACACACACACACACACACACACACACAGACACACACACACACAGCATGACTATTAAAAAGATGTGTAGTTGATGGTGGTCATCACTTCCCTGCTCTCTCCGTTGCACTTCGCCCACGAACAGCTACTTCATCTCCAGCTTTTTACCCCCCCCCCCCCCCCCCCCCCCCCACACACACACACACACATGCGCCGCCATAGGAAGGGAGTCTTTCATTTACTTTCTCCTGCTCAGACTTTTCTCGCCTTTTGCGGAGCAGTGAAGAAGATTTGAAACATCAAATGTACTTATTCAATGTAATGCTTGTGTGAAAGTTTCATTTCTCATTAAAATGCTAATCCACCCTTTTTAATTACACTTTTCCAGGTGAGGGAAATTCACTTTGGTGAATAAAGTGTCGCTGGCCTGTCACTGAAGTAGTACCTATAACATTACTTTACTGGGACACTTTCTTTTACTGCCAATATATGTAGGCCTGATATGATAATGTTGAAGAATGAGAGAAAATAGTCCCAAGGTTTCAACCCATTCCTTTACCCCTTATTTTGTTCTAAATGTGTTTTGCAATTTAGATGTGAACGGCTCATATTTCACACTGAGGGAAATAGCTGTCCTCCTCCTCCTCCTCCTCCTCCTCCTCCTCCTCCTCCTCCTCCTCCTCCTCCTCCATCTCCATTCCTCTGCACTGTCCTCCTCCTGATCTCCCCTCCAGAACCCTCCGAAGTGAGAAAGGACAAATTGCTGTCACACACAGTGACTGACATTTCAATTAGAAAGTAGAGGCCTAATGTGACTTCATTTTCCCCACACGTTCTCTAAAGTATGAAATGAAAATGTATCATTCTTTGGCGTGTACCAGTGAGTTCTGCTGAAAAAGTACGACATCACGAGGTATTTATACGACTCCGGGTCCATTTACCATTTCAAGCGTCCTCGACCGCAGATACGACTGCTGAGATAATGTACTTTCATTGGACATGTTTATTTATTAATCAAACCATGTTTTCTTTCCCCGACAAATTCAGTTTTAAAATCTCTGCACACAATGTCCATTATATTTTGTAAATAATGTTTTTAGATAAGCTTGACCCTCCATGTCGGGTATCCGGGTAAATAATTGGTTCTATACTGTACTGGATATGGTAGCGTTTTATAAAACATTGCATTCTGTAATGCATGCCTGCATTTCATTTTCAAGCTATATCATCCATAAAAAAGACATTATGGATGATAATAAAAAAACATCACCACCTGCTCTGGGTCAAGGATCCTGTTAAATGAATTGAGGCTAAATGAGGAACCTTTCTTTGGTTAAATAAATCAGAACTTAAAATTCTTAACTTAAACTTAAAAAGACATGTGGAGGCAGTACTTATACATACAGTATCTTACACATCTGGAAAGGTGCATCTAATGATGAAAAGTAATAATGGACCTTAAAAGAGAACGTGGGCTCCCATGTAGACGTCGGTTTCCTGGACTCTGCTATTCCCACATCTTTATCTACACGTTATCCACAGAATACTACACAAATAGATATATGTGCTGGCGATTTGGATGAATGTGACTTTCTCTTGACAACGCACACAATTTGTGTTTGGCACTTCTCGTGACAAACACTGATGATAAAGTATTTCCCTTTCAAGCCGAGGCTCGGTGCAGCCACTGAGTCATATTGAGTCATTTTCATCCATCCTTTCATTTTCTATTTCACTTTATAACGTGGAGTGGAGCGAAGGCAGGGTGGACCTCGGAGGGCTTGTCTGTCCATCACAGAGTGCATTCATCAATAATCATGAACAATGAAGATAATCTTTAATAGAAATGTAACAAGATTATGGAATCTCATTTATCCTGATCTGGGACTTTTAAAAGCCTAAAAATGGTCATTTATGCACGTAATTGTGCGGCTTCTACACTTTGGAATAGATTTCCTCAGATGTAATTGGGTTATATTAGTGTATGATAATACAGAATCTTGAAGTCTTTTTAATATTATTTTCCACTGAGGTGGAAGTTGTCAGTTTCAGTAAGTATTTCAATGCGTCACCCCGTTAGACTGTTGATGTGAAAAGTTAAAGTGCTGCATATGCATGCCCATCGCATGAATTAAAAATATAAATGGAATTACAGCATGAAAATGGTATCTTACTGACATTAAAACTGCTTTTGCAGGTGTTGTGGCAACATTTTAAGCAATGGAATTCTTCCATATTTTTCAATTGTCCAGATGTAAAAAAAAAAAAACCCACACAGCAGGCAATGCCAGCAATTAATGTTTTCGCAGAATGAACTGTGCTGTAGCCAACTGTGGTTGAATGAGTGAATGCCAGCTGGTGAACTAGACGCAATATACTGCAACTTCCTGGACTGAGTAATACCCCAAAGCATGCAGTAATGGAGTGTGTCTGAAGTTCCCTTTTCTAACGTCATAATCGGCTTTAAAAAACAATATTTTGGGGGCAAAAAAAAAATGAGAAAAATGAAAGAGATTTAAGAACAAACCAGATTTCAAAGGCTCCTCTGAGTGTTTCCTTTTATTTGCCGGGTCTTGTGGTCGGCGGAGCCTCTTCCTTCCCTCTGCTCGCCGATTAAAGCTTCTGCACTACTAAACTGGACAAAACACACCAGATGAAAGTCTTTAAAAATGACATGTTGACCTCCAGCCATGTTTCATTTTGGTGAAGCATCAGATTTCTCAGATTGTGAAAATGAAAGATATTGTTTGAAATCGTGGCTCCACAGGGAGTAAACGTACATCTGTTGACACGTACAACATGTAGTTCATCTCTGCAGTCAACCTAAAGCATTTATCATCTCTCTGCATCCCATTATTGTATTTTCCACATTCATCGTCAGCTTTCAATTTAACAGAATGTGTGTAATCTTTAGACTACCTCCTGTAACCTCACCGCACCCCCTCACTTTTTATCACGAATCACACGACAGTTGGGAACACGGCGCCTCTACAACCCTGGTGTGTGATTCACGCCGCAGCGTGGCAGCGAGCAGCATGGAAAATACCGTCAAGCCACTGACCTTGTCATTAATTCCCAGAGAACGCGTGCATGAATGCAGGAGTCTGAAAGTCTGAGTAGTGAGGCAACGCAATCTCCTTGCCAACTGTTGCCTCCTGCTGATTGACAAGAGCTCTTCAGTAATGTTGAGCGAAGGCCAATTCATCCTCCGTAAGAACAAGACGAAGGTTCGGCAGTGCAGAGTCCTGCCAAACAAAATGACGTCATTTCCTTCGTCCAGCTCCTTCTGGCTGAACAAATTAGTTCGGGCAGTTCCGACCGTCCTGGTGGAACTGTGTAGGAGCCGCACTGCCGAAACCTCGACACTGACGTGTGCTGCTCACGGTGTTCCGGCTCGCTAGTCACTGTCAGTCATATTTTAATCATATTTAGCTCGCAACATCGCAACTGTCTGAGCGCCGCTGCTCTTTGAAATGTCGTGATGCACCTGAACGCATCACTCAAAGCTGTCAGCTCATTGCGGTTGAAACCAGACCAACATGGTGCCTCATACAAAAACTCTCTTTTATTACTGAAACAGTTCAGAGAAATGCACTTCTGAAAGCGCAGGAAGCGAGAAAAAACTGCAGTTGAAAGGTTAAAACGCCTCTTCACAGACTGTGGCTGCTGTGAGGGGTGTGGCCTGTTGTGAGGGGCGTGGCCTATGAGTTCGGCAGCGTCTTATGGAGTATGAACAGTCCTGTCGTAAAAGCTTCGGGGGGGGGGTTTTCGGCAGCTTGCTGACATCACTGCCGAACCTCCGTCTTGTTCTTTTGGTTTCAGAAAGGGAGTCTGCAGGGGCCTTTAGATACTCAGCCAGAGTCCAGCTTTTTGTTGAGAGTTGTTGTTTTTGAGAGAAGAACAAAAAAAAACAAAAAACGCTTGTGACAACACTTGATTTTTCTTACCTGACGATTAAATACAAAAATCTTTGTAGTCCAACAACCTCACTAAAGCTTCTCCTGGGTTTCTGGAGGATGTTTTCTCCATCGCCGGAATATATGGCTCACATTTCCCCAGAGCCCAAAGGCAGGATTGTACGTTCACTCTCATGTTGGATTTATCAAGCTGTCAACAACAGATGGACGTAAGCGTATACTTAATCACCAGTTTGCATATTAATACGACTGAAGAAGCAGGGCAGACCTGCAGATTGCCTCAGATTGCTGGAGTCACACCAAGTCATGGGAGCAACATTGTTTTTCTTCACACCCATTAGAGACGGCAGCAGCTATGTATAGCGCATATATATGATTGTAATTCATCTTGTATACTATAAGCCGACATCAGCAGTGATGTCAGCTTACATTCTACAACCACAAGTACACATGTTGGAAGCATCTGTCAGCCTGGCATGATGTCCGCTCAGGCGTCTGGCTTTACGCTGTTACAAATGTGATGTGCATGTTTTCTGTGCAGACGTCACTCATGGCTGACGAAGCCGGAAGAAAGCAACATCTCCACAAAGTTGAATGCAGTCATATAAAGGGCTTTTACAGTTGAAGGAAAAGAAATGATTTGTAGTGATCAACAGCAGCTCACTTGTTGTATTCCTGCAGACTAATGTCTGGACGTCCAGCAGTTTTCTGAACATGCTGGATTTGGGTTCATATAAATTCTTTAAAAAGGATATTTTATCTGCCATCGAAACACAAAGGTTGACAAATTTAACACAATATCACTTTTTTGTCCAAATGTAATTAATGTGGATTAAATTGTGGACAGAATAGAGATTTCCCCTCGGCCTCCCGACTTTCCTCCCCTCCGGTAAAGTAGAAGATGACAAGAGGCATGAATGCTCTGTTTAACATTCTTATCAAGACTTTATCTGTAAGAGTGTCGGTCAATACGTGTGTCTTTGTGAAGGAAGTTATTCTCCGTGTGTCTCAGGGAGGAAAAGACATGTAACAAAACCAATTACTGGGATAGATTTTCGTTTGTCTGTCCTGGAGTGTTAGACGATTTCTTGAACCTTCAAAGTAAAGCCCAGGTGTTGATTTCTCATCTGTTCAGCTGCAAACCACTGACAAGTTGCACCGTGTCGATGAAACAACACACTTGAAGAGAGAAAGCGAGGCGACAGGACGTCAGATATGATCCGACAGCAACGGTTTTTGTACAAGATCAAACCAATTATGTTGACACTATTTTTATATAATTTTTCCAATTGATTGATCTCCAGTAGTGAAATGTATGACGTCACATGTTTACCCGACACGACGTGCAGTTGAGAAAGAAAAAAATAATGAAAAGTGTAAAAGATAATGAAGCCACTTGGCCGTCGTTCTTGTTGACGCGCTTTGAAATCAAGCAAAAGGAAACGTATGAGCAAACAAACGCTTCATCCTGACAACTTATTGCTCCGATTCTCGCTGGTCACAACATCTGTGTTATTGCATAATTACACCTTCGTCTCTCAATTAAAAACTAATTTTCCAAGGACTTAAGTACCACTCTAATTAAGCCGTAACTAACTCCGAGTTACTATATTAGATCTCCAACAACTGTAAATCACATTCAAATGACATTAAGGCACAAGTATGTAAATGCAAAATTAAATCTAAAATGACTTACTGACTAAACAATCCATCCTCGGTAGAGAAGATAATTAAAATTTGTGGTCTCTGGAAATAAATTTGAAAAAGGCTTTGAATGATGAATTCTGTATTACACTTGGAGATCTACATTTATTGATAATTTACTGTGGATCTCTCCCACTCCACCACAGGTAATAAATGCACAAAGTAATTAACTTAACAAGGAGTGAAATGATGTGAAGGTAGAGCCGCAAGCCCACCGTACGAAAGAGCTTGTTCAAGTGTCTGCATATCTTACGTGTACCCAAGACTTGAATATGATTTCATATTCTAATTTGGTTTTAATGGACAGGTGCATCATTATGTGCCTGAGAAACAGAGAAGTTTGCACTTTTCTCTCAGCAACAAGGTTCCCTCCAGTCCCTTCCTCTCCTCCCACACAAACAAATATAGGGCAGAGGAAGCAGCCGGCTCTAATGTTGTTATAATATGATACGCATTGACTTGCAAAAAACCCATAAAGTGAAAAATGCACCTCGCCCATTGGTTTTTCCAACGAGATGATACAGACAAAAAGTTTCAGAGGAACTTCACCTAGTTAGAAATTTGCACAACAAAAGGCCAAAAGTGTTTTCCACCAGCGTGCGGTAAATGTACTGTGAAGCTCTGATGTGGCGCACGCTATTGCTCATCAACTTGCAAAACCCGAGACCATTTCCTTCTTATCTGGTCCACTTCTCATAACGTCGTCCTCAATCTCTCTCCGGTGGCTCACTCTGGCGGCTTCAAGGAATATTGTTTTGGAATTATTCTCAATCGCCGCTCTAAAGTCCTATTTTATTTCCACATTCTCGCCTTCACCTCAACATTAGCGTCCAGCTCTTCCCAGAGTCTAAACATTGGCCAAACTTTTTTAATTGATTACATCATGCCACGACGATCAAGCTTAAATATGGACTATTTCAGGTGCAGATAATACAGGGAAGATGTTGTCTGATGTTCCTGTTGCACACTAAGATGGTGAAAGAAAGACAGATCAATTATCACATTTTTGAGTTCTGTGTAGTTTTCATTTAAGGCCACTAGTGGCTGCTGTTGCTTGTTTTGTAAACACATGCATTCAGAGAGCAAAATCTTAACAATGACGAGGACGTGGACATTCGTATGGACAGACGGCCGGGTTGGGAACAAAAATCATGAATAAACACTTCTGCTTGAAGCTTTTCATATATCAACATGAACACCGACGTGTTTTACTCTGTTACCTTTAAAAGAAGCATGTCACTTTTTCAGTTGGTGCCAAAGTCACATGACTTCTTATTTATGTCTCAGGTCTGACAAGTTGTAAGAGCAATGTTACTGTATGAAGGAAAGTGTGAAGCAAGTGACATTTTGCATCATAGGACAGCAGTAATATATAGTAAAATAGTAGTTTATTACCTATTCCAGAAGATCAGTGACAAATAAATCCCATTCAAGAAATAATGAATGAAGCTTTTGTGATCCTGGTCAGTTTTGCAATAAAAGAGTTCATGTTTGACTTGTGAATGAATCAGGTTAAAAACTCACCATTGAAATAGTCAGTAGTTTCAGACAGTTTCCTATAAACACACAGAGTCGTGCTTAGATTGAAGGATTAGCTTCTGTTCAGGATCTGATCAGAATCAGGGACATAAAAGAAGCTACTCGACTATTTTCTCTGAGCAGGGCCGTCCCTTCATGACATCACAAACCATCACACACAGTCTTAGCAGCTGAAAATTGACTTTTTTGTCTCTGCCGTTGCAAAGTGACGGGCTGGTGACGTGTGCAGGGTGTCCTCTGCAGACACAGTGTTCTAGAAGATTAATTGATGGACGTCGTGGTCCATTTGAAGACGGTGAACCTTTGTGTATCACATCCTGTTTGGGACTGGCTGGTCAGTGTGCTTTTAGAACGTCTTCAAATGAGCCGCTGTGACTTTGCTGCAGGCCACGAGCTGCTCGCCGTCCACATTATTATTCCACATGTCTTCATAATATCCAAGCCAGTTTTCTGCTTTTCAAGAAGAAGTCTGCACTTCCTCCAGTACTGTGTGGGCCCGTCACAGAATTAGCATTTTCTGGAAGCCAAGCATCTGGGCTTTGTGCAAACCCAGTGCTTCTATTTTTACACTCCGCTTATTATGAGCCTGAGGTCTGCACTGGCGTTGCTTTGTCAGAAATTAGAAGCGGGGCAATTACTGTGGCGTGCCCATGCACACGTGTGAACGTGGAGGGAAATATGTGTATCTGCAGTGTTATTACTCATCCCCGGCTGAATCTACATTGTCCTCTAAGTCAGCAGGGTGGCACAGGTGTAGATCTGAGCCTGGGTGGTGCAGTGCATCATGGGAAGGGAGGAAAGATGCTGTATAAAGTAGATTTATCGTGTGTGTGTGTGTGTGTGTGTGTGTGTGTGTGTGTGTGTGTGTGTGTGTCTACGTCTACTTAACCTCCTCTCCACCTCTTCCCTGGTCCTACAGTCTCCTTTACCATCGACATACTTCATATCGCTGCTGTCACACACACAACACACACACACACACACACACACACACACACACACACACACACACACACACACACACACACACACACACACACACACTCATATTTCGGTGTGTGGAAGGACTCATCAGATCACCGTCTGTGATCCAAGGATAGTTGAGACCAACAGCCGGCGTCACCGGTCTAAATAATCACCACAAACTGAGAGGCAGGTAGAGGGAGGGGAGTGGCAGAGTGTGTGTGTGTGTGTGTGTGTGTGTGTGTGTGTGTGTGTGTGTGTGTGTGTGTGTGTGTGTGTGTGTGTGTGTGTGTGTGTGTGAAGGTGAAGGACTGAGGGGATGAAAGAGGAGAGAGGAGTGGAGGTGAGAAAACACCTCATGGCACGATGAAGAAACCCAGAACAGGTAAAGTAGATCATCACAACCATCATTTACATTTACGGATTAGTGCATCATCTCTTCTTTTACAGTCTATTTAAGATTTTGCTCCTTTTGTGGAGCAAAACAAAATAAAACTAATAGAAGTCTACAAATATGCACATTATGTTTTGCTAACGAAGGAAAGTTTCATCAATTTCATCTCATTAAAGTAAATTTGCATGAGCAAATTTGACCTTCAGAATGAATCTGTACTCATAGTAATAATAATAATAATAATAATAATAATAATAATAATAACAGAAGTAACAGCAGCAGTCTTTTCTTTCCCTTCATTAAAACTCTTGGTCCTTATTGTTCGTCTCTGCCCAACTGGAAAGAGCAGACTTTTTCATGGTCGGGATGGCGTGGGCACAGTGGCTCCCATTAACCTGCCATTTCACACTCCACACACACACACACACACACACACACACACACACACACACACACACACACACACACACACACACACACTGCACATAATCGGTCTCTCTGGATATTGTCATTATATCACGTTACATCTGGTTTATGTTACCAAAGATTAGAAGCATCTAAAATCTAATGAATGAATATTTTTTATATTAGACTTTCCGGAGTGCGTGTCAATATATATGTTGATGATACGTCAGGTGTGAGTGAGAGGTTCTCTCTTCATATGTGGAAAGTAAGAAAAGCGGTCAGATTTTTTCCAACCAAGCAGGAGACACTACATTTATATTAGTTCCTTTTTTTATTTAATTAGTGGCTTGCCAGAATAATAATAAAAAATGCGATTGTCCTGCAGTGACCACTGTTCTTCCAGAGGAGAGAAGTTTAGTTTTCGGGAACAAACAACACTTTTAGATAATGATTGAGTGCAAAGTGTAAGAAAAACATGAAATTCAGATGGAGTGAAACTGCCTGTCCTCCCATAATCCATCATTGTTGTTTATAAATTAACTGGAAATTCAAAAAAAATAGAAAAAGAAGAGGTACTTAGCAGCCTGGAAGCAATGCGTAAGAAATATGTCAATTTATTTTCCAATTTGAAATTGTATCTGCGTTTTTCCAAAGCTTAAATCATAGTTTTAAAACTGCCCCAGTCCATCCTGACTTTAATAGATGAATAATGAGTCCATTTCCCATTGGCGTAGTTTTATTTTTATTTTCCTTCTAATTGGCTTGGCTGTCAAAAACCTGAGCAGGTGTAATAGAGAACGATGGAATGAGAGGAGGAGCCTCTCAGTCAGCGCTAATGAGACGCCACTGCAGTCGCCAGGATTTCATTTTCCCCACCGACCGCGACACACAGAGTCTTTACCTGCTGCTATTAACGGCCACACCATGTCAGCTGGAGGCCTGGGCGGTCAAACTACAAAGACAGAAAAGAAAAGAAAAGAAAAGAAAAGAAAAGGAGGAGGAAAGAAGCAGCAGCAAAATTCTAAGTAAATGAAAGCTTTATGAAAATGTTCACTTTCATAGAAAACGACCATGAAGCTTGAATTAAGACAATGAAACACAACCTTCTGTCATAATATGCTGATGATTTACATGTGTTTATTTCTTTATCGATTTGTCAAACTGAACATATTTGGTTATGAACGGTTGAAACGATTAGGGACCATTTCCACTCCTACGTCATCCTCAGAACAACGTGCCAAGTCCGTTTGGAAAAGTTTTACTGAACTAACATCAAACCCCGACAGGAAAGACAAACAGAACATCTGCCAACTGCTTTGCTGACTGAACTCCCTAAACTGATGGAGTTCAGAGAGATCTGCTGGAAATATGTCTATTATTGCCGCATTACAAATGTTGATATTACAGTGACATGTACATTTTATATTCTCACGTTTCCTTTTCACTTTTAAGGACACACATGTGCTTTTAGACAGGCTGATGGTCCCAGTCCATGGAGAATACAGTAGAGCAAACTCCAAACCAAACACTAAATCACATTTGATTCTTTAAATACAAGTGAAAATATTCCATGGTCAAGAGAAACCTACCAAAATAAGAGCAGTCAGTACAGTCGGATGAACAACTCTTTATTCCTGCAGAGTAGGTTTCTTTCTCTTCAGGCTCCAGACACAACGCTCCTCCTCCCCCGCTGCAAACTGCTGGGAGGATCCAGAGGAACCAAACCGACCTGCGTCATGTGATTCATGAAACACCCGGAGAAACGCAGGTTGAAGGAGGCCAGATGTCAGTGGCAGAACAGCGACACCTCAGCCAGGTGAATAAATCTCTGGTCATGTTCATTACTGAAATTAGCATGAAGCTGTGGTCTGATGTACAGCTGGACAGTGCGTCAGAGGCCAATGAGGTGAATACGGATGGAACGTATGGATGTTCTCACTGAAGCCTTGAACTTCTGGCGCCAGGATGAATAAATCTACAAACTGCAGTCAGTAACCCAACTTCCTTGTCCTCTTTATCCATGCAGCACAAAGTATTGCTGTGACATTTATCAGCCGTGTTTCCTGCCATTTCCACGGATTTATTTCACCGTCTTCATCGTCTATATGTTTAACAGTGGATATCAGGACGGCACAACATTCCAACAACCCCAACCCGAACCATCATTTGCCATTTACCTGATCGTAAAGAGTTGAATGCCGAATCTCCACATAGTCCAAATGACACAAGCGAGTGGCCAAAATGTAAATAGTCATTCCCAGCAACACTCTGTGGCACAAAATAAGCAAATTAAAATTCAATCAGCCCTGCTGGAGAGTCTCACAATGAACCGGGGATCGGCTCCAAGTTGAACCACAAACCATGGGCTTGGAGCCAAGGGGACGATTTCTAGTTTCTTTTTTTTAATTTAAAATGATTTTCATTGGCATCTTACACTCAGTTTGCAGTAATGACTGCTTATAACAGAATTACAATTTTAAATTGAACACGGTCATGAGAATATCGTCTCGTAATAGCGACTCGTGTCAGCTCAAAGGGAACTGAGGCTGTAATTCACATTGCTTATATTCTTCTTCTTCACCTTTACCTGACTCAGTGTTGGGGGCTGGAGTCCTTCCCAGTAGATTTCAGCACAAACAGACAAGACAAGGCCAATTTCTTTGCGTCATCAGCAAACCTCAAAGTCACATGTTCAGACTGCAGGCGGGCCCCGAGCCCAGAATCAAACCCGGCATCCTGTCGTTGTGAGTGGAGAGCAGCGACCAAACGGTTCTTTGTCCTTTTTTGTTCTTACCCTTGTTGACATTAAAATCCAGACCTCATTTAAAATGTGTCCTTTAGCAATCCACTCAAGCTCATGTTAACAGAACTTTCAAAAAGGAACGAGACAATTTTCAAATGTGAGACACTTGAATGTGTGTGAAGTGGAGTCGGGACACTCATCATGACACTCAGTGAAGGTTTCGTTCTACCAGGAAAAAACCCCTGGAAGACTGAGCCTTGAGAGTAGATCACCATGAGGACTTAGGGAAGAGAACCCTCACCCAGTTTAAAATGATAGAAGTGTTTTGACTGGAGGATATTTTCTTACAGATTACAAAACCCTTGAACTGCAGAGTGCATTTTATTGTTTTGATCACGTTTTGGAAATAACACATTTTATTTTATTCCATTGCAAATTATTACTGGATGCCCTCCCAAGGTAAGTAAGTAAGTAAGTAAGTAAGTAAGTAAGTAAGTAAGTAAGTAAGTAAGTAAGTAAGTAAGTAAGTAAGTAAGTAAGTAAGTAAGTAAGTAAGTAAGTAAGTAAGTAAGTAAGTAAGTAAGTAAGTAAGTAAGTAAATAAATAAATATGATGATTTTGTATTTAATGGATTAAATTTCAAATCAAATTCAGATGGAGGATAAGTTAGCTTTGATTCAAAAAAGACAAAGTGGAAAAAAAAAGATATTCAAGCGTTTTCAAAAGAGGATTCAATTGGAAGATTGAACTAATTTTAATATGTTCTTCAAGTGGACACTGTTTTTTTTTCATTCCAAGCTGCATATTGTTTGTTCCATGAACGCCGTCTGGCCTATTCATTCGTTCTGATCATCACCCATCATCCGGGGTTTCTGTTCTATTGCACGTCCTGCAGCCCAGTTGATTTAGCATCACAGGCCTGTGTTCCCTCTTGCTGTTTTATCGAGTTCCCCTCGTCTGGTTGTAAAAATAAAGAACAGTCTGCGGCGCACACAGTGTGCATGCCTTCATTATTAGTTGTGGAGACGTGTGACGGCTGACCAGTGTTACCTTCAGAGCAGTTCATTTGAAGTGCAGCAGGAAGGGAGACTGATGGCGGCGCTGGGGACTGACACTGCATGATACCCGGCAGCAAAGCAGAGGGAGGAACAAAAGGGCGAGGATGAAAAGAAGTTTAAACAGGCCGAGTGAAAATGGGAGAACATTCATGTGGCGCAAACATCCCAGCCACGTGGGACAAACATTACCTCGGGGCTTTCACTGATTTGGAACAAGATTTGGAGAAAAAAAAAATAGAAAATCAGCTTGACAACAAAAAAAATACTTGAGCATTGATCAAAAAATTTATATTAATAACAAAGAAAGCTTCACCTCAGTCTAATATTGCTTGACCTCAGTTTAACGTGACCTGCATCAATAACAAGAGATGTACAGTACATCTGTTCAAGCTGAGCTTGTGAGGCTCCACTGTGTGCTGCAGAGCGCCAACACCAGCTCGTGGGGTGACCACAGTCGTGGGGTGACCACAGTCGTGGGGTGACCACAGTCGTGGGGTGACCACAGTCGTGGGGTGACCACAGGGCCTTTCCATCCCCTGCAGTGACGAGCGGCAGCCAATCAACGTTCAGCGATTGGTGATTGAGAACAATGTCTGATTGCCTCTAACGTCCAACTAAGTGAGATAACTGCACATAAAATTGAATAATGGCATAGTCAGTACAACCTCAATAATAAAAGTCAGTATTCAGAGGAATAACTCTTCATCTTCAGCGTTGGCAGGAAGGCGGTTGGGGTCGGTTGTTGGCCGTCTCATGGCCGCCCTGCACAGCGTCAGAAGGAAACAGCGATTTGTTGCTGTGTCGGGAGCTTCATGAGAAAAACACAGACGTTGAGCAAAATCAAACCAGGCAACACCAATCTAGGTGGACATGTATGCATACCTATTACTACTATCGATCATCTTCATCTCAGTTAAAGCTGCAGAACTTCTTGACATGGGTGCTACGATATTGTCAGCCTTGCTGAGTGAAGGTGAGCTCTCTCTGTGGATCAGTGAACGCGATGGCAGTTGACATTGACGTGAGGTTCATGCAATTGTTTTTCCAACGCCGAGTTTAAAAATGTGGTAAAATCAGATCCTATTTAAATAGAACATAGTAGACTGACAGCGTCGAGGGGATATAGAAATGAGTCAGGCAGTAAAGTATGAGAGGATGAACCTGTGGAGAAAAAAGAGAGAGAGAGAGAGAGAGAGACTGGCTCTGGTAATAAAAAGAAAAGAAAAAAGAAAAAGGGAGACGTACAGGAGAGGGAAGTCTCCTCTCACCTGCTGCAACATCTGTGCCCTGTCAAATCTACTTCACCTATCAGTATAGTACGCTCACACACACACACACACACACACACACACACACACACACACACACACACACACACACACACACACACACACACGTGTGTGTGTGTGTGAAATGGATGAAAACAATGGAGAGAGATTTACACTCAGTCACACACACAATAGTGCTGCCATGCATGATGAATGTGTGTTTCTGTGCCTCGCCGACCCGCTGGAAGACAAACCTTCTCACTAATTCACCCAAACTAAACAAGCCTTCTCCCTCATCTATTGTTCCACTTCTTCCTCTCTTTTCATCAAGCCCCCTATCATTGTCTGTCTGTCAGATGTGCCTCACATGAAGAGCTTTTCCTTTCAATCATCATTTTGTTTTATGTCTCGCTCTTTTTGTTTGTCTCTTATTTACTCATCCCTACACACTCGTGCCTGCCGCTGCCTTTCAAGTGTGTCGGCCTGATTAACAAGGACGGCTTTTCCTTTCCTTCATCTTCTACATCCACATTATTGGGCCAGGAGCGTTAACCCCCGCAGCACTGCCAAGCCTTTGTTGGTCATTTACAATTGGCTTTCCACCACAGACTTGTTCTGCTGCTTCCCTTACAGGCCAGCGTCATTGACAGGACATCTTTCATTCATAAAGTCCCACCAGAAGACCTGAAGGACGTTCTTTTGTTCGAATCTTCTTTATTGAGGTTTGCACAGAACAAAGCAGCAGGGTTGTTAGACAGTCACAATAAAGAGCAGTTCTGTAGTAAAGAGCTATTTCATTATTTTTCCATTTCTTTTTCTCCGTTTGTCAAACTGTCTCAGGTGTGGGTTAGTATGAATAGAAGCGAAGCCACTGAAGGACATTAACAGATGGTGGACTTGTTGTTGTGATTGTTCTATTTGCAGACCCTTCCTCCAGTGCACACTCCAGACTCCAGACTAGTTACAGATTAACGTGTTAATGGTTTGGTGCATTTATTTTACAGTCACATGTTGTACTTTTGCTGCAATAGTTTGCTCCTGGGCTGAGTTCCAGTCTACAATCTAAAATATACTCATGCTGTATTATATATACTGGTGCATTTTGCTTTCATGGCTGTTAAAGTTGTTGATGGAGAACAATTTGATTGGTTAGGGTTAGGGTTAGGGTTAGGGTTAGGGTTAGGGTTAGGGTTAGGGTTAGGGTTAACCCTTGTCACTGCAGGACAATCGCATTTTTTATTATTATTCTGGCAAGCCACTAATTAAATAAAAAAAAGGAACTAATATAAATGTAGTGTCTCCTGCTTGGTTGGAAAAAATCCGACCGCTTTTCTTACTTTCCACATATGAAGAGAAAACTGTTGTTGCACCTTCCAAGAACGAATTCCATCATATCTTATGGTGACATTAAAATGATAAAATCAGTCTTCTGATTAAAAAAACAAAAAACAAAACAACATGAAAATGACTAGTTTTTTTTTTTTTTAATAATATCCGAATGGATCACCACAACTTTTCTAGTCATAGAGTGGCCACTTTCATTTTCATTTAGACATTCCGCTCTGGGAGTCTGGCGCTCCATGAGGAAGCTGAATGAGCTCCAGGTTTGAGCCACAGTCTGGACTCACTGGGTGGGTCGTGCAGCTCAGATGTGTCGGCCACATCCATCGGTTGGGGTCGGCGGCTGAGCCACTAGAGAAGTGGTGCTCCGACTGGTTTGGGTCCCCCAGTGGACGGGTCACCACTGAGCAACACCCCTCACCCAGCAGGGTGCCTCTAGTGGATGCCCCATGTATCCTAGGGATTGAGTGCAGAGGCAAGAAGGACCTTGACAGATTCTTTGTCAAGCAGCACATTGTGAGTGGATACGAGATCCACTGGGAACCTAAGAGCACAAGTTCTCCCAGTTCAAACCATCACTTTCCTCCCTGTGAGTTCCAGTGCTGCCAACCACCGGCCCAGGAAGACGAATGGTATTTGTACTCTGACTGCTTCACGAAGGCGGCACAATCCTGTATGGAGTTTGTGTTCACGCACACTCACACAGTGTTTTTGTGTTGAAAAGCCAATCCAGTACATCTATGAAATGAATCCTTTTGCCTCCACATGTCTCTTTGTTTCTCTGATCTCCCTCTCCCCCTCCTTCCTTTCATCCCCGCTGATATCAGCTGGGGCAAATCCACCCAAAATACATGAGAAATACCCATCTCCATGCCTCTCAGATAGCGGTAAATCTGTGATATCTCTTTCTATACCTCCTCCACTCAGTAACATGTTGCCTTTTCATCCACCCAGCACTGCATCTGTCCACATTATCCCCGTCCCTCCGCCTCAAACTTCCGTCGCTCAAACTGAAAGCCCCCTCTGAAAGCCCCCTCTGAAATCTGCCCCGACATGCACATCTTCATCTGTTTGCCCTGAAATTCAAACGATGTTTCCATCTCTATTTATTTCTGCTGTGATGAATTCGGTCCAACTCATCAGAGCTTCATAGTTTTAAATCTAATCCTCGGGACAGCTGAACCTCGTGCAATTTTAATTCTAATTCATAGTCCAGAAGGTTGTGTGCATCAGGAAACCCTGTTTACTGATTGTATTCAGTGAATCAAAGTCCTATTCTCTTTCCAACAATAACATAAACAACTGATATCCTTAACAAGTTTCAAAACAGGAAATGCAGATGGAACAATTTCCCCTCATGCAACAATGAAAATGTTTTTCTCACTAAAGGAAAAACACAAGAGAATATTCTACCACATCCTCGCCTTCCTCCAACCATCAACGACTCTTCTGTCCATGTTTGCATTGCATGCAACGCCCACCTCTCTGTATTTGTACTCTGTGTAGCAGGCAGCAGTGCAGGAAGTGATCCACATGCGGCTACATCCCTTATTAAATGCCTCCTCTCTCTCTCTCTCTCTCTCTCTCTCTCTCTCTCTCTCTCTCTCTCTCTCTCTCTCTCTCTCTCTCTCTCTCTCTCTCTCTCTCTCTCTCAGCATTCACACCTTTCTCTCCTCTTTATCACTCCTCCAATACTTTTCAACGATGACGACTGTTCTTCTCTCGCTGCTGGAGCCCCAAATGATCCGGCCTGGTGTTTCTCCCCATGCTCCCTCCTGTACACCTCCTTTCTTGTGTTTTCCTTCTACTTTTCCTTTTTATGGCTCCATTTCCTAATTCTTCTCTGTTATTCTTGACGTTCCTCTTTTCCCCCAACCCTTTGAACATGTTGTGGCATTTTAACTCTTTTCTTCCCTCCAAAATCCTCTCTTTCGACTCCATCTTTTCTTTCAAGTGGCTTCCAGACCTCCAACATTTCTTGAACCCAGCCTCCATCTTCCCTTTTCCTACTCAGCGTCGCTCCCTAGCCACTTTATATTTTCCTCAAACCCAATTTATTCACACATCCCGTTTGTCTTTTCCATCGTCGCCACACTTCCACTGCAAGTCGCTCGATTCTTCACTCGATTCCTCCTTCCTTTGCTTTGCTCATCCACTCACATTCTCACATTTGAATTCCTCCTCCTCCTACGCCTTTGGGTTTCCTCCTCCCTCCCATCACTTTCCCACCGCTGCCTGTCTACCTAAACACCTCTTTCTCTATTGCCGGAGCCAATTCGCTGTGTACTGTACTGTGTTTTCACCTTCCAATACAAACACAAGCGTCCCTCTGTGTTCTCGCCGCTGCTTCCCTCTCAGATGGGAATGCTGGTAATTCACTTAAAAACGGCTCCGCCTGTTCCCACCAGCCTCCCCGCAGCCTCGTGCCTTGCTGTGCAGGCTTTGTGCAGCGCTCGCTCTCCGCTGGGTCTGTTCTATATTATTTTGCCTCTTCCTCTTTGTTGCATTATTGTGTTCCTCCAGGACTCTCTGAGGTACGCAGCAGCTAAACCAAATATCTACTCCTGGCTGCTCTCACCAGCTTTGCATTCCCTGTTTGCTTGCACTCTTCCTTCGCTCTGCGCTAACGCCGCCTGCAACCTGAGCTCAGCTCCCTTCTGCTGGGCTGGAGTGTAACAGGAGACCAGCGCTAAGCCTCATACCTGCTTCCTGTCTCCACCTTCCTCTGCTCACTTTTCATCGAGTCCTCCTGACAATTCATCGTCCAACTACACTCTTACTCCTGCTTTTTGTCTTTTCCTCACCAGCACTCAGAGGACCTTTGTTTTTGCAGTGTGTACCTTCCCAGCATGCCTCTCCATCGCCCCGATATCCTCGTCTCACAGTTTGTGTCTGTGCCGAGAGTTCAACTGAAGAATTACCAAAAGAACTGCAGGGCCAACAGATGCTTTAAATCACTCACAAAGCGCGCAGCCATGATGGGGGAAGATCAGGAGGGAAAATCACGAGGCAATGCTGTCATCTTGTGGAAATATAACAGAACTTCATGTCACAAGTCATTTGAATTGAGCCAGACCATAAACATGATGGCTTATAACAACAAATAATAACAACTCACAGTGTTTCCAGTTGCATCAGCTTTTTTTTTTTTACAAGAATATAAACAAGCTGAATTTTTTTTTTTTTTTTAATGACCTGAAGCATGTCACAGTGTTTCTCTACAGATGAATGTTGATGAAGGCCAGTTTGCACGAACAGTTTCTGCCTTCTGTGTTCACTCTTTCCCTGGAAATGTGGCATCTAACGCCCATCCAGGCATTACTGTTATATGTATTTCAGTTCCAAGGGTTTCTCTTACAAAACCCTCTTCAAACCATTTAAACAGTGTGACGGTCAGATGAATAATTAGGATTATACTTTTGTTGGGACAATTGTATTTTAATAAATGTCTTCCTTGTCATTTGTAGACCGTCCATGTAGTGCGAGCAGGTTTGGAACTTTGGCGGCCCAGTATATTTGACATTTCTCCCTACCAGAGAAATCACAGACAGATAGAATCAAACTAATGATTGCTCAATTACTTTTTTTTTCCAGAGTTCGAGTTTTACAGTTTTTGGAACACTTGATTGAAGCAACACTTTCCCTATAGATTCCTTGAGCACTTGAGGAAAAGGCCTTCTGAAGTTCTATCACCAAGAAAGTTTATATAGTGAAATTTCAGTATTTGCAAAGTAAAACACAAAGACATCAACTTCCGGGTCACTGAGTAGTTGTGCTATTTTTGATCGTTTTTATCACTTTTATCTCTTTTTATATTCTTTGGACACCTGGAACTGTTTTTTATTGTATTTCTGAGATTTATTATGTGGTTTGTGTGCACTTTTTATGATATGGTTTTTAAGTTCTTAACTACTCAGTGTGGACTGTTTTAAAATGGCCCCTTAGATAAATAAAGTATTTTGAATTGAATTGAATTGAATTGAATTGAATTGAATTGAATTGAATTGAATTGTAAACACATATGACTGCATCTATTATCATCTATAATTGTGTTCTTTTACTTCACCTACACTTGGGCAAAGCAAGCAGGACTTGGTCATTGTAGCACAGAAACTATTTTATCATATATAATCAGATTATTAAAGGAGCCTTTTTTAAACTATCAAAATAACACATTAAACACGATAAATATATAACTCCCTCATAGTTCTCCATTTCACTTGAGCAGAAACATTTAGGCTTCACAAGCGTTGCGCGCCACTTTTAGATCAATCAGAGCTGCATCACATCACATCACAGCACATTAGCTCACGCTTTCCTCTCCCGCCATGGTCTATTTCACTGCCTTTAATATTTCAGTAGCTGTCACATCCGTCATGTCCAAATCTAATATTCCCACTAAGTGCACTTGATAAAACCCCTGAATGAGATTATCTTTCACTTCTGTGCTCCTCAGCACTCGTGGTCATGGAGCTCTGATGATGTGAAAACAAATGAACAAAGTGTTTTTTCCAGTTCACGCGACATGGACTTAAGCTCAACAACCTTCTCAGCGTTACGAAGCCGAACCCATCCACGCGCAATAAAGGACACAGTCGGAAATGACCACTTGTCTTTCCATCTCACCAACACTTCTGGGATGAGAAGACAAATGTTGACTTTTATTTTCCCACAGTGACGGATTCCACCAGCGAGAAGAGTGACTGAACCAAACCTCTTTGTGTCAAATCCAAGTCTCATCATCTCACTTACGTCTGGTCATCTCTCCGTTCGGCCCAGCAGGAAGAATGTGGCATTTCAGTGACCAAACGTTCCGCTGTTCATCAGCTCGTTAGTAACTTTGACGATTGTTCTGTCTGGAAAACGAGGTGGACGGTAGAGGAACGACTGACCCACACACACTGCAGACAAACTCAACAGAGGAACTACAGTGGCTTTCAATTAGGACTCCATTTAAGGGTTAAACCTGCAGGCAGCCTTGACGGGACCTCTGACCTCTGGTCTCTGTCCTCTGACCTCTGGTCTCTGGTCTCTGACCTCTGACCTCTGGTATCTGGTCTCTGACCTCTGATCTCTGGTATCTGGTCTCTGACCTCTGACCTCTGACCTCTGACCTCTGATCTCTGATCTCTGGTCTCTGTCCTCTGGTCTCTGACCTCTGATCTCTGGTATCTGGTCTCTGACCTCTGACCTCTGACCTCTGATCTCTGATCTCTGGTCTCTGTCCTCTGGTCTCTGTCCTCTGACCTCTGATCTCTGGTCTCTGACCTCTGGTATCTGATCTCTGGTCTCTGACCTCTCGCCTCTGCCCTCTCGCCTCTGACCTCTGATCTCTGACCTCTGGTCTCTGGTCTCTGACCTCTGACCTCTGGTCTCTGACCTCTGATCTCTGGTCTCTGACCTCTGATCTCTGACCTCTGACCTCTGGTCTCTGACCTCTGGTCTCTGGCCTCTGACCTCCGGCCCAAACACGCCCCCTGTTTCTGTTCAAATATCTTTTAGTGAACTTTGTTGTCCTACGTTTTTATCTGCAAAGTAGAATATGAGGAGAATATGAGGGGAATATGAGGAGAATATAAGGAGAATATGAGGGGAATATGAGGGGAATATGAGAGGAATATGAGGGACATATGAGGGGAATATGAGAGGAATATGACGGACATATGAGGGGAATATGAGAGGAATATGAGGGACATATGAGGGGAATATGAGAGGAATATGAGGGCAATATGAGGGGAAGCCTGCCTTTCGAGATGCATCTCATCCTTTCCAGATGAAGTCAAATCATCCCGTCTCATCTTGGAGGTGGGGACGGCAGCGCTCTTCCACAGTGTGAGAATTAATCTCTTTGCCGTTATAAAGCCAGGGGAAAGAAAGTCGTGCCGTGCTGCTGTGCACAGTGAGTTTTCCAAAGGTTCCAGATGTCCTGAGAATGTCGTGAATAATGACGTGAATATTTCATTCACGCTTTCCAATTCCGCTGCTCTCCATTCAAATTCACTTTTCTGAGCCAAATGTTTTGTGCCACACATCCATGATGCTCATTGTCTCACTGTGTCCCTCCCCAGAGTGCAGTGTAGGGGCATTTATTAGACATGTGGGCATTTACTATGATTATTACTATTGTACTATACTATTACTACTATTACTACTATTAACTATGAGTATTCATTTTCTGAGGAAGTGAAACAGAGAATCCTGCTTCATGAACTTCAGAGTCGATCACCTCGTCAAGACCCACGATGTCCTCTTTAGAGACAAACACCTTCATCGTTTTCAGCAGAAACAAACACATTATCTCACGAAAATCGTTTTTAATCATCAGCACACATGGAGGTGATTGCGTTTGAGAAAAATTGTGAATTGATCCCGCCCTGATGATGGGGCAGACGTCCAGCCGCCGTCAGGCTGCGGAGGGATAGATCAAGGCGCCGGAGAAGGAGTTCAGACCCGGGACACTCCCACACAGCCGCCGGCTGCTCAGCAGCTCCACGTAGACCTGGCCTCCGCGCTGCAGCGACAGCAGCACCGTCTGCGAGGCGCTGTCCTCCGAGTCGTCCCTGTCGTCCTCCCACGTGGAGGCCACCACCTCCCCGTTCCTCATCAGCTGCACCTTGTGGTACATCCTGTCGCCCGCCGTCCTCACCCTGGAGTAGACGGAGAGGGAGAAGGAGTAGATCCCGGAGCTCGGGGCTGTGAACACACCTGGAACGACACAGAATCCAGCTCCAATCTCCATGATCACTTTAACGATAAGATATCCTCCGTCCAAGCTCTTTACACTTCATCCAGGATCCACCTCACTATGGGATGAAGGCAGCGAGGAGGTGAGGCTCCTGGCTGGTGAGGCTCCTGGATGGTGAGGCTCCGCCTCCTCTGGACTCACATTTCCAATGTAAGAAATGAAAAGGGCTTCTTATTTCACTCTTCATCCAACAGCATCAAGTGGTAAAGCTTCATATCGTCAACATTCCTCTTTCAGTCACACTCACACAAACATAAACACTGGAACATGTTGGTCCTACAAAGAAAGTTTATTTAATAGAGATGATAGAGCGCCTTCTTGTGTCTAAGCTGTTCATATTTACTGTAAACTCATTCAATGCTAGCCTGCTAGTCTCTCCCACCTCCTGGAACTCACCTAAGGCCGGGTTATATCCACGTCCATGGTTGAGGCTGATGCTGTCATAAGGAATGGGTTTGTTCCTGGTGAAAGGTCCATAGCAGTGTGTGCTGGGACTCATGGAGGCTGTGAAGGCCACCTTCATCTCCCCTGGAGGCAGAAACACACATCCTCACTGTCTTCACCTCAGTGACGAGGTCATCAGCCTGCCAACACGTCCTCTGGGAGACTCAGTCGGTTTTCAACTTGTCTTGTGACCAGCATCAATACAAAAACTCACTGGGTTCGTTATTAAGACATTTCCACACTGAGCACTGTCTCCAGCTTCACAGCATATTTGACTAAAAGCACTTAAATGTGGTTTGTTCACTCTTCACTTTGGCGTTTTCCTCCTCATGCCTGTTACTCATATTGTGTATTTTCCTAAACACAACAAAAGTTTACGTGTCAGAAAAGCTAAATGAACTTGGTCATTGTTGAAAACAATGAAATAATTTTAGGCCAACTCTGGCACGAGTTCTTCTCCTGAAGCATTACTGCTTCACTTGATGTGAGTTCAAGATAATTCAATAATTCAGAAAGCAGGGGGAAAAAAATGCTTGTTTTTGATTCATTAAAGTGAGTTCTAATTATTCTTCAGTACAAGATTTACACATTTGTATCAAGAGCTAAACTGCAGCATCAAAAGCAGGCTGCTGAAGAACTGTTATGGCGTTGTTCTTCCATTGTTTTGCCTTTGTTTGTGTCAGGTTTTCCCAGAAGTGTTCAGAAAGATGCAAAGTGTAAGTGCATGAGGCGAGATCCTGTCCTGATCTGCACAACCAAGTGACTTTCCCGCGGCTGTTTTTCAAGCAGCACCTGTGACTTGGAGGGCGTCGTCGCCCAGCTGGGTCAGGCGCCTTGAGACCTCCATCATCCTGATGAAGATCTGGTCCTCCACCGCCGCGAGGTCGGCGGCGGCGCAGCAGCAGCCCCGCTGACGCCTGAAGGCGCAGTCACAGTCCCAGTCTGAGCACGGCAGCTCGCCGTCCCACCGCACTGCCGTGGAGGACAAACGTCTGCAGTCACACTCACGCACCAGGAGAATTGTGAGTCGGGCAAATTAGTATTTCATTAGTGTTTAAAAAGGAAAATCATCCTCTGCTGAATTTAATATTGAAGAGAAATCCATATAAATGTGTGCTGTAAATTCTAAAAAAAAAATTAATAATCATCATTATTCCTGCTCTACAAAAAGACAGCAAATATGAGATAACAATGTTTTAATTTACCTGCTGCTTCTCGTAAGCTGTTGACAGCAGCGCCATAATGTCTCATCAGGCCCAGAACGAAGAGAGTGAATGGAAAAGTTCTCATCTCGCAACACAATGACAAATCTGCAGTTTGAAAAGTATGTCAACATCATTTTAGAGAGACAACACTGCTGTTATTTCATGCAGATACACAGAAAAACTCAACGGAATTAAACATAATTAATATTTTTTACTGAGACCAAAACAATGAAGGTAAAGTTTCTTGTATAAAGTAATTATAAAGTTGATTCTTTTAGTTTTAGTTTAGTTTAGTTTACAAAAACACATGATTTCCTACAAATATTAGGCATAATTGACACTTTGACTCTTAAATATGGTTGCTGTGAAATATGGTCATAGAGTAGAAAAGAATAGAATAGAAATACGTTATTATTCCCCCAGAGTGAAATTCTTGAAAGTTGAAGGTTAAAAGAAAAGTGAGTTTGATTCTGCTGATGATCAACAATACTCACTGTAACGTTACACTTCAGCTATATTTCCTTTGGGGTTGTAAGAATCACAAACATTGTCATCACTGCAATTATTTTCTTCCAAACAGTGAAGGATTTTGGTTCTTTCTTGCGTATACTAATATTCTATAGGTCGCATAATTTCTCGATGTTGTTACAGACAATTTGGGGTTTTTTTTTTTTCTGGTTTTAATGTAATAATAATGATTATAAATCATTTTGTGATCAACTGTTATTGCTTTTAAAGTGATAGAACACAAAAAGAAAACTGCTGTTTACAGTGTTGGTCTATAAGCCACACCGTCGACAAGAATTTAGAATATCAATAATAATTCTGAACTTACTCCAGTTGTGTAAGAGTCTCCTCTTGAGAGTTTAATCACATGAAAGAGCGGCGTGTTGAAACCAGCAGTGAGTCCAACAAACATCACAGAGAGAGGTGTGTTTCCAGAGGTCGGCGTTCAGAGCAGCAGCTTTAAAGACCTCCTGCTTTTTAAGGTGGTTGTTTTTCACCTGGATGGGCGGGGAGACGTCTGCGGCCAGTCAGGTGACCACACAGCCCGAACCCCCCCCACCCTGCCACCCCTCCACAGCTCTGCTCTCAGTGCAGGTGTGACTTGCGGCGGCCATGTTTCTCCTGGGGCCGTCCTGATTGGCTCCCCAGAGTGATGGACTGTGGGTGTCTGCGGGTTGCTGGGTCACAGGTGTCGGATTTGCCGATAGGATCATTCACTTTGTTCTTCCCTCCCTCAGCGCCGGCCCCTCAACTAGAAAACCTGACCTTGGGTCACAGATCGGCCTGGTTTAGTTTGGTTTAGATCAACGACCCCCAACAGGCTGAAGGACTAGAGGAACCGCATGAAGGATCATTTCAGAGCGAATATAGTCGGTTCTCTTTGGCTTATCAGGTCACGCAGGATGAAACAACAAAGTTTGCAACAGAAAAAAAACAATGAATGCAGTTGAACATTGTTTGTTTATACAAATAACTAATAACAATATAGTGGAGGATTGTTAAAACTTACATTTTACAAAAGATACAGGAAATAGTATTCAAATTTACTCCAAAAGCATTTCAGTTTTGCCAGTTTTTCAGTCTCATGCCAACAATGTGAAGTCTTTAATGACGAACAGAAAAACCACAATGCAAACTGATGTTCATCATAATTGAACAATACAGACGATGTCTTATGTATGACAACATATATTGTCTGTAAACGACACTGGTGTCACTTTACAGGGAGGTTCTGGACAGGATAAAGTATCTATTGTTCTTCACTGTCTCTTTATTGTGCAGAACTGTATTCTGTCATGTCTGTAAATGGGCCAGGCTCAGAGATAAGTGGCGCTTCACAACGTCAGAAAGGCCTTTAAGTGATATTTACTGTCAGCACACATTGAAGCTTTCATCATTTTTCATTTTGAAGGTCAATAAAGGAAGGAGCGGGACGGAGACAAGAAGGTCTGGACTTTGGATCCAAACTCTGAATAAAGTCACTTGACTAACCAGCACCTATTTATACTAGATATTCTGTTTCTCTGCAGGTTGCGTTTCCATTTCATAGCAACATCTTCACATAGAGAGACTTGATTTGAAGATAAATGTAACTTTTGATAAGTGTGGGCCAAGCAAGTCAAATAACAGCATAATGATGAATAAACAGCCACATCTCAAAATGGTTCCCCTGTTTTATCTTGGAAACTGTGTATTGCATGTAGGATTTCAGAGGATTTTGATTCTGCAGGAATGTCCCTTTACCCAAAATAAATTTCACAAAAAGCCCAATAACTGTGAACATTTTCAGTTTGCGGTCTACGTATATATTTTTAGCACTTCTGTCTCTAGTTACATGCTCATTATATCAGAGTACTGGGTTGTGTGTGGCTGCGAAACTAAAACCAGTCCAACTGTAAAAAAAAAAGAAAAACGCTGATTAAAACAAGGTAGTTCATTTAGTCCTTTTCTCCATATTTATTTAGATTTTTACATTCACTCCTCTTTGTTCAGTTTTCATTCAGGAAGATGATGGACACAGTTAATTACACCAGGATGTAAAGAAAACAACATGAAATGTAAAGTGTATTAAGATGAACTAGAACAGTTTATGTAAAACGACTCTCGAGAAAATAGATGCACAAGCGGACCCTTTTCAGAACTGCATATCTGGTATCTAACATACTACATATAATTATTCACAATCAGAATCAAATGGATGGAAACCATGATGAAGGGCACTGATTGGTGACAAGTCAAGGAGTGTTTACTGATACATCAGTCGGTTATCATGAAGGGGCGAAGCAGCGATACTGTGAGAGCGTCTGCAGATGATTCAGTAAGGCAGTGAGGTGTCAGTGGTGCACGGGGCAAAGCAGAGCTACACAACAAGGCAAACAGTGTTCTTTCTCTTGGTCCCAGCAAAACAACCGAAAACATACAGCTCAGCACTGACTGGACAAGCGCCACATAATTCAACATGTTGTATTGACTGGATTTATTTGTTGCATCTTTCTTCAGCGCCCTTGCTTCAGGCGTTGGTGAGGCAAAGTGTTCTTCTTCTCCCGGACAGATTAGGCGTCTTTCACCTTGTCTTCATAAGTGCCGCTGCCCTTGTAAGCCGACACGTAGCCGCTGGTGTCTGGGATGTCCTCACGTCCACACTTTCCTTTCCCTTTGCCTGATCCGTCGAACCTCTCCTTGTGCGCCCCGGTGTATTTGCTCGTGTCGGTCAGTCTGTCCACTGCTGAAGCCTTGGCCACTTTCTGAAAAGCAAAGGAAAGACGCAGACTGTCTCAGTTTATCGACAGTAATTTCCCTTCTGACCTTAATTCCTCCTCCAAAGAAAACATCAGCACAATGAGAAGGAAGTATGTTCAGAGAGCTGATGTGTTGAAAACTGTGATTTCTTTGGCACCATCTAGTGTGTACAACCAGAAAAGCAATAGCTATTCAACACAAGCTCGATTCAGCCAATGAAGTGATTCTTGATGATCATGTATTGATGTTAGGCCAACCTTGATCAATATTATTATTCTTGATGTTTTCATTGATGATATCATCTGAACAAGTATATCGTATAAGTTCTCTTGGAATGGGTGGGGGGGGGGTTGAGAATGGTTGCATTTCAATACGCACAGTGACTCCGACATTGGTGGGCTCCTTCCCGACAATCAGACCGTGGAGCTGCTGGAGGGCCTCCTCTTTGCTCTGGCCTTTGAAACGCTTGGGAGCCAACTCAGCCAGGGCCTGGTTGAACTGCTCAAACGTGATCACACGGGCAGACTTTGCCCTGAGGAGACACACAACTTATCTCCGGGGGAAAAGTAGAAACAGTACATCGTGTCTTTCTTCTTTCTTTCATAATTAAATATACTGACAAGTCGAAGGGAAGCAGGAGAGGATGTGTGATGTTCATCTCAGATTATAGGTTGGTTTTTCTCTACATTACATGCGCTTTAGTGGAAGAAGATGAAGCTTGAATGAAATCTTACTTGACTTTGCTGAAGACGATGTCCACGTCGGTGGTGGAGACGTTCTTGCCGTCGACGATGTGGCAGTCTTTGCAGATCTTGGCAAAGTTCTTGCCGTTCATCTCCTTTCCCGTGGCTTTGGAGTCTCCGTGGACTGCAAACTTGTGGAAGGAGGTCTGGACGTCCGCTTGCGATGCTGATCCCTCGGCCATGCTGACAGACCCACACCAGGTTTCTGCTCAGTTCAGGTTTTAATACAGAGAAGTGATGAAAATGGATTTTGAAAAGCAGCCAAGTCACGTGCAGCTCTTACATCAAACGACTGCATACGGCCACATTCTCTCAAACCTAAAAGAGTTGCTACAAAAGTGCTGATGCTCCTCGTGGTGAACATTCATCCACTTTATCTGGTTTTTAATTGAAGAAAGTATTTGAATCCCTCTTTTAGCCAATTGGCTGGTGGCCTGCCCACACACACACACACACACACACACACACACACACACACACACACACACACACACACACACACACACACACACACACACACACACACACACACACACACACACACACACACACACACACACACAAATCCCATTCATTATTACGTGAGTGTCACTACAGCTCTTCTCTGGCCAGCTCAATTCAATAAGCTTAATTTCTAAATGGCTGCTCAGCCATTCAGACCTCCTTCCTCCTCTTCCTCCTTCTTCCTCCTCCTCCTCCTCCTCCTCCTCCTCTTCCCCTATTCTCTTTGCTTTCCTCCATGAACAACAACACAGGCTGTCATAGATTCGTCCATCACTGAAGTTTTCCAGGTATCGACAGCTATGCTGAGTTAAAATACGTACATTGAGAAAGGCTGAACACTGAAAAGTGCTATGACACAGGCTCTTGTGAGGAAATGTAAACGTTTTGGTCACAAAATATATTTGCAATCAATCCAAAATGTTTGTCAAAGTGTAGTGAAGTTACACGTGACAATCCATTCCATATTCATTGTGCATGTGAGCAAATGAGCTCTCATAACAAATAGCATTGTTTAATCAACACTGGTAAACAAATTAATTCTGCAGGATTACACACTCTAAGAAAAAATTATAATCTGCTTTTTTTTTTTTAAGTAAACATCAATAAGCCTTTTTTTTTTTTTTTTTACTTTATCACTGCAACTTAATCAAAGCCATGCAGCTGGCCCTTTAAGTGCTCTCTGACGCTACGCTGTATTACCTCATACAACAGCTAGAAATACTGTAAGATGTACCTGCTGCCGTAAACTCAAGGACGCTGCGTTGATTATCAGGAAAAACCTGCTTGACCTCGTCTTCCTCAGTCTTCAGCTTTGTTCTCTGCTTTTCTTCCTTCCTGCCACTCCCACACTGTCCTCGAAGATGGAGGGATAGCGAAGGGCAGGAGGGGAGCGGGCGGAGGATGGGATGGGAGGAGGGAGAGAGGACAGACCAGCACAGTGCATGACATCACTGGTACTCAGCCTCTCTTGTGTCGTTCTCGTCTCATTAGCGGCAGACTCTCCTCCACGGAGGAAAACATCCTGTAGCTCACCATCCTCTCTTCCTCCACAACGTCTTGTCTCTGTGGGGAAAATAATGCACAAGCAGTGATGCTATCTCATTTTTTAATTTGTTTTAACAGAAACATTCCTTCAAATCAACTGGCACTCTTGCTTTCACTCCACTTCAGTCGTTGACACAACAGCTCTCTTGTTTGGGCGAAGACGAGCGACCCTTCACAGAACAAAGAGCAGTGACACAGGAAACACTTGTCTCTGGTCTCTCAGCTTCAGATCAGTCAAGCTCATTGTCAGTCCCACATTCATTTTGAAGCATGGCAACGAGCCTAAATGAACAGATTGCTGCAACAGAGGAGCTAACCTCCATGAGTTACAGTAGAGTAATAACCATGTAAAGAGCAAACAGTGATGGGAGACGCCTGGGGGCAAAAAGCAACGTCAACCTTTTGTGAAGTTTACGCATTTTATGGGGAAACACAATGGTATTAATGTTCAGTCAATTCTGTGTGGAAAGAAATGTTCTTGCGTTGCTCCTGAACATGTCGGTCTGATCCACAGCTTTACTGGAGGTTATTCCTGTCAGAGGACAACTGGACAGTTTTAGTCAGTGCTCACGCACTATAAATATTTAATGACTGACATTAAACACTACTGTTGTTTGTGTGGTCCGATCTTAAGCACAATATGCTCGTCTATTCTTGTCACACTGCCACAGTTCAGATGACATTCTAACTTGAGTGCGTGAGGAAAAGCAGGAAACTTTAAATTATTTCAAATTTTTCTGTCGCTGCTGTTTGCAAAGACATGTCACATCAAATATGGATTTGATTTGGGTTTGTCTCTGTTTGTCAGTTGTCTCATGAAGTCAAATGAAAAAGATTCTCGGATGCAAGAACCACAAACAACAGACACGATTCCACACGTCTGAGTTTATAGCTACTGGCTGTTTATTTCCAGGATTACTTCTGCGTTGTCTTTAACCTTTGAGTTGTTTTTGAAGTTTCAGATGTGTCCTTGAGGGAACCCTCATGTTCTTTGTTTTGTTCACAGGACAAACAGAACAAGCTGTTTTGATATCAAGTACCATCATGAAACTCGGTAGTCGTTCACATGAGAAGCTAGAGAATCTGAAGGAGTGGAAGTTTCACCTTCGACTGTCAGTTTTTCAGGTAATGTTGTTGGTTGGACGTAGAAAATCAATCCATTGTAGCAGGAGACTTTAAATCTTATCTGAAAATATCACAGACAAGCTTTTGAGGACTGCGTTTACTGAGCAGTACTCGTCTTAAAGAATAGAAATGCAACCAACACACTTTTAAATAATAATAATGAAGATCATTTGTTTATGGTGTTGTTTTTAACTACGACCCTGGTTTATAGGAGTTGTCTATAGTAAAACCCATGTTCTATTAAAAAAAAAAAAAAAAATAGAAGTAATTATTTATTTATTATGTCTACAGCCATTGAGGTCATGTAGTACAAGGTCCGCCTCCCTGTGGGAGTTTTGCTGAGACTCGTACTTGTCAGGCAGATTCCATGGTGGTTTGCAGGCGTCAGGACTTTAACTCAGGTGCTGGAAAGAGGGTTTGTGTGGGAAGACAGCGTCTTTGTGTTTGTAGTGCAAACAAAGCTTTACCTTTAAATGTCAGCGGAAAACAACTGACCTGGTAGAGAAAGAGCAGCGGGACTCCAGGCGGAAGGCATTTCTCCAGACCTCCGTCAGGCAGACTGTGACGGATTTACTTGTGTGAACATTTGGAGTATTCAGATGGTACTCTTACTGAAACTGCTTTGATTAGTCTGCAGTCTCAATACGCCATGATGGCTGAGTCTGGATTCCCTTTGCCACCAGAGGCTTTCTGTCCTCTGTGTGTGGACGGCCTGAGAGACCCAGTCACCATCCCCTGTGGAGACACTTACTGTCTGGAGTGCATCAAGATCTACTGGGATCAGTTTGACCACATGGGTGTCTACAGCTGCCCGCAGTGCCGGGCGACCTTCACCCCGCGGCCGGTCCTGAGACGGAACGTCCCCGACGTCCACCACGAGCCTCGGCAGCACCTCCCGGAGCTCACTCCGTTCCCCGACATGCACCGCGAGTCCTTCTGCGACTTCTGTGTCGGCCGGCGCAACAGAGCCGTCAAGTCGTGTCTCGTGTGCTTGGCCTACTACTGCGAGGTCCACGTCAAGCCTCACTACGAGTCGTCCACGTTCAAGAGACACAAGCTGGTGGACGAGACGGGGCACCTGGACAGGAAGATTTGCCCTCAGCACGAGAAAGGCCTGGAGCTGTTCTGTCGCTCTGACCAGATGTGCATCTGCGTGCTGTGTACCGTCAGAGAGCACCGCGGCCACAACATCGCCTCCGCCGAAGAAGAGCGTGTTGAGAAACAAGTAACCACACAGCTTTCATTTCAAATGTGCAGCTCGTCTGACCAGGAGGCAATCTGAGTTGGTCAATCCGGCATGTTGTCTAATCTGCATGTTGTCAGCTGAAACATCTGCTAAATATTTTGGAGAGCTTCAGCTTTTGATTGGTGGAGGGGAAATAAATCAATATAGAGTTTCTCAGACAGAAGAGCCATGAAAACCAAAGCTCCTGACTAAACTACAGTATGTCTATCTTCTGACAATAATGTTGCTTATTAAAATTCTTCCATTCTTTTGTTAAAATAGAAGGTCCTGGTGGTCACCCAGTCTGAAGTCCAGCACATCATTCAGGAGAGGATGAAGGAGCTGCAGGAGCTCAAGCACAATGTGGATGTTCTGAAGGTAAAACACGGCTGTCACACAACATTACTCAAGAATGGTTTGATTCAGCTGTGAGCAGGACCGCGGAGTACTCCAGTTCAGTGTAAATCAATCATGCATCACCGCATAAAGAATCAAAAAGTCTTTCTGTAGCTGAAACTTGCCGACAAAGTGGCTCCCCTTCCCTGCAGAGTGGCGCTCAGCGAGCGCAGGCCGAGAGCGATAAGACCTTTCATGAAATGCTGCAAGCGGTGGAGCGCTGGAAGGCTGAAATCCATCAGATGATCATGGCCAACATGCAGGCGGCCATGTCTCAGGCTGAGGGCTACGTGGACCGTCTGGGGCAGGAGGTGCAGGAGCTGCAGCGCCGAGACGCAGAACTACGACAGATCCTGGAAACAGAGGATAACATCCACTTCCTGCAGGTGCTGAGAGCTCACGTTTACCCTGACGGATCACTAAATTCACTGATGATTAGTCGTTTTGAATTTAGCTTTCTTATTTATTTGACACAAGCTATAATTCTGCATTCATCAACATTTTCACATATTTTCTCTAGATTGATATCCATCTGTGTTCAATGTTACGATTTCTGAGTTTTGCTTATTTTCTGAACCAACCAACAGAATGACTACAAATGTTTGCATCATGAGTGTTGTGACCATTACCAAACCATTTTGGACCCTATTGTTACCACAAATACTAATTATATTTCAATGTGACTCACTCATTGAATAAGTCATTTAATTTTTCCCAAACCAGAATTTTCCAACCCTGTGCGTTCCCCCCGAGGCCATGGTGCCCAAAGTGCTCATCAACCCTCAGTTCTCGTTTGGGGAGATGAGCAAAACAGCCCTCGACATGAAAGAACATCTGGACGACATCTGCAAAAAGGAACTGAGCAAAATCTCCAAAACCGGTTTGTTCCAGTTGATTATATGAATGCTATTTGAATTTATGGTGAAAAACAAAGAGTGAGCTGATAACAAATGACCCCCGACACTGTTTTACTGTTTCCATAGTTAGTGACACTCCAGTCTACATACTTTTACCAAGAAATGGGGACAAACGAGTCAAAGGTTAACAGAACAAGTCCTTTTACTGCTTATGATGATGTCACTGAAATAAGTACATATATATATTATTCTACATTGACCAATGTTTTTATGTCCCAACAGTTCCTTCCAGGGTAGATTTCCAGGAGCCTAAAGCCAGACCAGATTTCCTGAGATGTGAGTACACACATTAAACTCTCCTGATGACCAACATATTTCTTTTTAGTAAGATATTAAAATAAAACATGTAACCTAGGAAAAGTTGTTTATTAGCATTTTAAGGCAGAAACTATGTTTTGTTTGACTCAGATTCCTGCAAAATGTCCTTTGACCCCAACACGGTGTACAAAGAGCTGGTTCTGACGGACGGCAATCAGAAGGTCACCCGGAAGAAGGCGTCCCAGTTTTATCCAGATCACCCGGAGCGTTTCGACGGCTTCTCCCAGGTCCTGTGCAAGGAGCCTCTGGCAGGGTTCAGGTTTTACTGGGAGGCGGAGTGGGCCGGCGAGTTTTCCATAGGGGTGGCCTATAAAAGCATCAGCCGCAAGGGGAAAAACTCGCACAGCCTGCTGGGATACAACGACAAGTCCTGGAGTGTCCTCTGCTCCGACTCGGGTTACTCTGCCTGGCACAACAAAGTGGACCGGGACCTGCCCCGGGCTCCCAGAGCCTCGCGGATTGGCATTTACCTGGACTATTCTGGAAACACGGTGGCTTTTTACTCTGTAGCAGAGAACATGGAGCTCATCCACAGATTCAAAGCCCAGTTCAGTGAGCCGCTGTATGCTGGGTTTGGCGTGGGAGCGTCGGTCACGCTCTGCCCGCTGAAGCAGAATCCCATGGCTTATTAATCCACACCCAGAAAATATCGACAGTGAAAAGTACACAACTCACACAGTGATGAGGAATACAAATTAAAGTGCGCTCTGTCGACTTAGTGTTGATCACCTGGGATGTTGTCGCTTTGACTTGCAAATTCTTAATGCAAAGTGTACATGGAATACATCGTGACCAAACTGTTGTTCTTATTTACAAAAAAAAACAACTACAATCATTTGAAAATGCAGTTCTGGCCAAAGACAAAAAAATCCCTCTGAAGTGTGTCTAATCAGGGGTTAGTGTGAATCACCATGGAAACGCAGTTATAGGCTGAACAGCCAGACTGACTTCCTGAATAGTAAATCACTGGAGAGTCAAACAAGCCTTTTTATTTCTCGCTTCATACAAGGTCAGTATAAACAAATATTAAAATAACATCTTCATTCTAGCTTCAAGTAGTGTTGTAGTATATGCAGAAGACTTAAATAAAATAACATTCTAAAGGAATCTGTAGATACAACCACATAAAGGTCTGAAGGTTTGGCACCAGAGTAAAAGGCTGTGATTTTCTGCTCTCTAGTTGGAAGAAGAAGCTTTCACTGAAATCAACTGTACGTTTGTTCATGCCAATTTAAATGATTGACAGTGTGTTAAGTAACTTTTTTAATCACTCATTTATAAGCAACATAAAGTATATGTATGCTCATGAAATATTTCTGGATTCCTACCCATAATATAGCTGGCATCAATTGTATATTCACATGTGCTTTAAACAACATATTTTGGGGATCATCTTCACTCTGTAGAGATAAAGAAGTGCTGGAACAAAACCTGTTAAGACAGAAGTCCAGATACTTAATGAGGTCAGAATAGAAAACAGGTCGGAAGGTATGGACCCATTCAGGAATGTAAACAATGCCATTGGGACCTGAAATGAAGTTGATTGCACAAGATTAATGGTAATGATGATGAAAGCCCTTCTCTTCATCCCGTTTCCTTTCTGCTGGTCTTTGAGCCTCTCTCCTGGCCCGGGGCGCTTCAGCGCTCTGAGAACCGACACGCAGCAGAAAGTCATCAGCAACATGAAGCACAGGTACAAAGCCGCGACGATGAGGAACCTCTGGCTTGCGAAGTCGACCACAGTGGCGGTGGTGGAGAAGACGGAGACCGTCGTCCAGGACGCACAGCCACAGGCCAGCCTGTACCTCAGCGGCTTGCACCTGAGGAAGGTCAGGGGATGGATCACTGCCAGATACTGCTCCAGGCACAGGAAGCTCTGCGCCAGCGGACGTGCGACCAGGAACGTCAAGCTGCTGAACAGAAACACCCGCATGAAGACACAGTCCCACAGGAAGACTTGCAGGAAATACCAAACGGAGGTGAAGGACAAAATGATCTCAACCAGCATTTGGTTGAGGAGAATGAAATCAGAGGCAATCCTCTCCCGTCGCCCTCTCAGTACGAGCCACAGCACCGCGCCGTTGACGGGCAGACCGAAGAGAAGGGAGGCTGTGAATGCAGACGCATGTAAAGCTAATCCCAGCGAGTCCGGGGATCGTTGGCCGGGGGGAGACGACGTGCCGTTGACCTGGCAAACGTCCATCTTCGCCCTGATGAGAAACGAAATTTGGATTCCATCAATGTGAAAGTGGAGCACATGTTCATCACTGCCAGTCGTCTCAGTAAATAACGAACACAGTGACTTTCACGAAAGAAAAGTGTTTCTCAGGTGATTTAGCTTTTGGTTTTTTTACTGTTTATTTTTTAGTGAATTGATTGTTGAGATAGTGGATAGGTTGTCTCCCTCATCGTCAATATATATTTTAGAATTACACTTTTTTTTTTAAATACACTGTAAAGCTGTTGACAAAGTTATTTCTACTCACTTTTCAGGAAGCAAATAATTTGTCACTGCTGCCAATTTACCGTATTTGCCGTTGTTTATCCGACTGGATTCAAATTGTGTCCACGAGTTCTGGTTCGATGAGAAGACAGCTTTCGTCTTACCTGGAAGCCTTTGTGTGCTGCCATGCGACGGTCTCATCACATGGGTGTGTCTTCTTCATATAGTCAGACATATAACATCAAGAAGACACCCCCCCCCCCCCCCCCCCCCCCACACACACACACACACACCCCTCCCCTTTAGACATGTGGACTGTCTCCATTAGTCTAACTTGAAAACCCAACAAGCATTTGAAAAAAGTACAGTTTGAACTTGTAATATTTCTTCTGTTTGCCATAATAGAGTCAAATGTATTATATTTGACTATATCGCATATAAAACTGTTGTAAATATATACGTTCTAACAACAACTATTAAAGCACATTGTTTTTCAATATATGAGTTTGTGTCCATGTCATGTTTGGATTTACAAAGAAGATTTTTATAATTAGATATTTTTCTAAAGCTTTTATTGTAAGTGTGATTGTAAGTGTGTGTTTAGGTTGTGTTTCCTACATTCTAATCTGTCACTATTTGAAAGACAAATTATACAAAGATGAGCCTCTCGTTTGCATGTTCTCCACCGAACAGACACGGAGCACGGCCGTATGCAAACTTCCAGAAGTTCAGCCAGCGAGTTAAAAACCAAACATTAGCAGATGTTACATTTCAATTTTAACTATCAGAGTGATCAAACACATTTTTGTGACATAAATCTGAAAATTGCTAATTGTGTCCTCCCTACTGTGTGGGTATGCATAGTTCAAGCTTCTTCGGTATTACAATTATATCTTTACTTCATATTGCAAAGTGGAGATGTGCACATGTTTATTTTTTAGAAAAAGAATGTGTGTTCGGACTAATCAGCAGTGACTGGGAGACTTTGCATATTTTGAATGTCTCTCGGGTCCAAAGCAACAGATTCAAAAGAGTGGGTGAACGGAGAGGCTTGCTGAAGTGAGACAGACAAGTACCTGAGGTGAGACAGGTGAGACAGGTGAGTACCTGGGAGCGGGACCTTTGTACATCAGAGCACCTCTGAACTTCACGCCGCTCGCCTCGTCATCAGGTTCGTGGAAAAGACTTGCAGAGCGTCGCCGTGCTTTCTTGACCTTGACCTCTGTCTCCTCCTTCACAGTCCCAGGATGAACACGACAGCGGGCGTTGCTTCAAGCCACCACCACCCCCACATGCTGGACTCCCATAACTTTGTTTTAGCGCTGGCTTCAGGCGCCACCAACCTGGCCCTGGGTCTTCCTTTGAATGTGTATGTGATGACGCTGATAGTGAGCCGCGGGGCTTTGGCCTCAGACTTCTTTTCTTTCAACCTCGCGTTGTCGGAGATCATTTTCTCCTTGTTCATCGTGTGCTATATTGTATTCGTCGCACTCCAATCATTTCCCTCATTGAAAGTCTTCATGATGTCACCCGGCCTGTTGTACACGTCGCGTCCGTTCTTCCAGTGCCTCATCTGTGTCGACTGCTACGTCCGAGTCCTCCACCCGGTGGTGTTCCTCAGGTACAAAGGCCTCAGGTACAAGGTGGCCTGTAGCGCTGTTGTCTGGCTGCTAACCCTCGGCAGCTGCATCTACGCAATGCACACATATTCTCAGCCTTTGTTCCTTTATGCATTTTTTACCCTGAACCTGCTCTTCTTCTCTGTGATGCTGTCCTGCTGCCTCGCCATCCTCAGGGCGCTGAAGCTCCGGGGACCCGGGGGGACAAGAGAGAGGACGAAGAGCAACACCATCAAAAGAAGAGCTTTTCAGACCATTCTATTCATTATGATTACCTTGGCTGTTAACTTCTTGTTATATCTGGCTATTATTCCACTGCAGTGCTGCATTGAAAAGAGGAAATACATCAACGCCAAAAGCATTTCCACGGGTATAGCTTTAATAATTGGGTTTATACAGCCTCTTCTCTATCTGCACAGGAATAGGAAACGAACCTGCTTCCTTTCTTGTAGAATAAATAAACACAACATGTCAGAGAAAGGACACGCCTGAAAAACACAAGGTAGCTTGTACTTCTTCTCTTTGATTTTCATGGAGACTTTTTTTTCTTTCCTCCTGTGATTTAAATCATGTGAAGTAAATGTTTAAAACAACAAACATCATCCGATAACATTTCACTGCTGGATATGCTTCAGAGTTTGATGACGATGATGATGATGATGATGATGATGATGATGATGATGATGACGATGACGACAGAATAGATTGTACTGAATATAATGATGTTTGTAGCTCCTCTTAAAGCTTTGAACACTTTATGTGTAACGTCTTGATGGTCAGTTTAAATATTAGTCACAGTTTGTATCTTGATCTTTTAATTTTGCTCAAACTGAACAACTAATAAAAAAAATCTGCATATAATAATGGATTATTCAAATGTATTGGGTGATTAAAATACATGCTTGCATTGTGTGTTTGTGTTTGCATGTGTAATTAAAGCGAAGCTAAAAGTTGATTCATCACATACAGAAAGTTTTTAGATTGAATTAGCGTGACATGTGACTTTGTCATCAATCGTCAGATCTCACCTGTCCTTCTGTCTTTGTCACGTCAAACCAGATGTGCCACACGTTTTAGTTCAACTTTATTTCATGTGTGATTACGGATTGATTGGATTATTGTTTTGGGGGGGTGGGGTTCTGTTGAAAACAGAACTAAAGTTGTTTTTCAAATCTTCTAAAACATATATTTTAATAACTGTAATGCAGAGTATTGAGGACCAATGAATTTTGCTGCATTTTGAGCTGACAGACTGATATTTTAGTAAGTTTAGTTTCTGAAAAAAACGTTTTTTTTTGAAGAAAGGTATAGTTGTGAATAAGACTTTGTGGTTAGATTTTACTAAAATCTGCAAGAAACAAATCACTGGATTGAAACCGGAATAGGAACATTCCTTGAAGCGGTCCCAGACTCTTATCAGCAGTTTGTCTCACTCGTCCTCAGGATGTGTTTGAAAGGTCAATCCAGACAATGTGTGATTGTCTCTACAGGATTAGTTGATGAGAAACAACAGCATTCACTTACTATTCAACAACTGTACATGGTGTCGGCATGCACTCGTCATGTGTAAATAAACCGTTTCCTCACACCAGCTGCTTGCATTGCTGCAAGTAGAAGGTTCTACATGTGCTCAAACTCGTCATTCCTGTTTGTTCGCCACTTCAAGCGAACAGGAGCACGAAGTTAAACTGGAGCATTTCTGTCACCAAAGGTCTCAAACGAACAGATCTTCTTCTCAAATAGACCAAGCTTCACCGTGAGCTGCTCAGGATGTGGTAAGTTTTAATGTGATGCAAAATTGTTTCCATCAAACTGCAAGATGCTTTTTAAAGGATTATTTACTCGTCAACTGTGACACCCGATTTATTGGCTGACAGCTTTTTGATGAAGTGCCTCCAAAGTAAAAAAAAATAGTCTTAAGTGCAATCAATGTGGCTGAAAGTGAGAGTCATTGTCTTCTTAATAAAAAGTTCTACAAATGTGCTCATCCAATAAAATCTCTGGAGAAAGATTCAGTCAAAGTGATAATTGACTTTCAAATGTTGTAAACAAGTCGGCGTGATTAACAGGAAATGTTGCTGCATGTCTTAATAGAGTTTTACTTTCTACCATATGAAGTCATCGGTTACATCGTTTTGAGCCTCTTGACATTTGTTGTTGGAAAAATTATTGTCATTGTTTGATTTTGTGCAAAATTCTTCCTTTTCTTTTTCCGCTCCTTCCTTCGCGGAGCCTGTTTCTTGTATTGTCTCGTGATTCACATGTTCAGAATGAATGAATAAATACATAAATAAAGACATACATACATACATACATACATACATAAATAAATAAACAGGCCTCTCTGTGTGAATGTGTGTATTCTGGCCCCGCCCATAGCCGGCTGTGATTGGCTCCAGGATGGATGGAAGGATCCTTGTTGGTCTCAGTTGCTTCTCATTTCCGTTCCATTAGTTCATAAATCTCATTTCCGCTTCCATTCTGAAGAAGAGGTACATCAACAAGTGCAACACATTTTCTCTTTCCCACATGCAGAATGACCTCCAGGACAAAACAGGTGTGTCACACAGAAACATCTGTATGTGTCGCTGCTTCTCTTGTCCTTCTCATGGGACTGCTGACCTTAATCCTCATACGTCTATTGTTGAGCTGCCAGGAATCTGAAGTGCAGGTATGTGACTTAACGTTTTGTTTAGTAATGATCATACTAATACCAAAAACCTGGCGCCTTACATAAAATGCAGCTATAACACTAACCTACCTGATACCTAATCCAGAGGTCATACATCCAGTAATAAAGAAGTTGTGAAATCAATTCAAACTGAAACGAGCAACCAGTGCAGTGATGCAAATACACGTGTTCAGTCCTTGTAGAAATGTATATTCTAGCAGCTAAACTGCAAGTTCTGAAGTCAATTAATATATGTTTGTCTGTCTCTGTAGGACTTGCTCTATATAAAGTATGACTGAGTTGTATTTACACTAAGTACATAAAATGTAATCAGAGGTTAGATCGAGGTATAAACAGACATTTTTTTCATTTTCAGCTACAGCTACAGTGCATATTGATGAACAGACACCCGGTGCTGTAAATAGAGTCTAAGTCCTGAGCAGATCTCCTGACCTGAAAGTGTTTAGTTCGTGTCGCCATCGACTGCTTTGAACACGCTTCTTCCTCTTCCATCAGGGTTCCTCTCAGGATGTGAGCACTGACTCCGGTGGCGTGTTTGATGACTGCACGTCTGAAGCTACGGGTTGTGGTGGATAAAGCCACGACACAGAAATGGGACGCCTGTCGAGCAAACTTCAGTCACTCCTGGAGCGGTGCAAAGCTAAACCCCGGAGTTCCTGCACACCAGTACCTGGAGAAACGTCATTCCCTCGCTTTGTATATGTACATAGAGACGATGCTGCAGCCTGTCGAGCTCAACGGGGAGGAACCGAACGCAAGAGGGAAGGAAACATTTGATCCTCAGTCCCTTTATTCCTCTTTAAGTGAAGCCATCCAGATTCTGAGACACAGTCAGGTCTCTTGTCTCCGTACGAATTACAGAACAGAAACACCTTTAAGTCCAAACATCTTGAATCGGCAGGTTCGTTTCAGCACCTTCACGCTCGGGTTACAGGAGTGGAGCTCCACACAAGGTGTGTGGTGTTTGGAGGTCTACTCGTGCTTCGGTGCTGATGTAACCTATTACTCCTCCCTGAAACACAACAGCCAGGCGCTGATTCCACCTTATGAGGTTTTTAAAGTCACGGACGTCCAGAGAGAAGCGAAGGAGTGTCAGGTCATCTACACACTCAAGAGCAACATGAACTGTGTTTATGACAGAGGCAGCGGTCGTTTACAGCCTATATCTGTGTTGCCGGTGGAGGGATTCAGGTTGATTTTCATCATTGCGTGCATCGTCATCATATTCTTTGTGCTCCTCTCTGTCAGTGTGAAAGTGTGTCACAAGAAAACCGTTCACTACGCAAGTCATTTCTCTGTCAATCACAGAAATGTATGAAGTTTGTGTTGAATGTTGACTTTTATGTTTTGTTCAGAACATGGAAATATATTTGCAAATACTGTCAGTCACTTTGTTGTTTATATTCCAGAGTCGCTGTGTTGCAATGGTTGTCCACAAAAGAGAATTTCGAAACTTCCGAGATGTTGCAACTGACTTTTGACCTGTTGCCAAGGTTGGCCTGTCTGGGCAGCGCAGTTCACAAAGTCCAGCTGTGTAGACGACGGAATGATTTTCATTTTAATGGACGTGATGTTGAAGAGTACCAGACAACTGCAATACTTACCTTTATTCACTGTATTCGCAAACACCCAAAAAGCCATTTTGGTTATGTGTCTATCCATTCTCTACCTACCCACCATCGAGGAACTCGTCTGTGTGGATTCTGTGTGTCTCACCTCGTACATGTGAGTTTTCCTAGATGTTCAGGTTTCCTCCCACAGTGGAAAAAGTGTTTGAGGTTCTTTGGTCACTCTAAATTTCACCAGACTGTATGATTGTGACTGTCAGTGTTTGCCCCTCACTGTACCGCCCCGCTGTACCACCCCTCACTGTACCGCCCCGTTGTACCGCCCCGCTGTTCTGCCCCGTTGTACCGCCCTGTTGTACCGCCCCGCTGTTCTGCCCCGTTGTACCGCCCTGTTGTACCGCCCCTCTGTACCGCCCCGCTGTACCGCCCCTCTGTACCGCCCCGTTGTACCGCCCCTCTGTACCGCCCCGCTGTACCGCCCCGCTGTACCGCCCCTCTGTAACGCCCCGCTGTACCGCCCCGCTGCACCGCCCCGCTGCACTGCCCCGCTGTACCGCCCTGCTGTACCGCCCCGCTCTGATTTACACAAAGACGTCTGAAGAATAATGTACATTGTGTAAACAACAGAAACAGGACTTCAGTTGTCTCTCGATGTGGAGACTGACGTCGTGTTCAGATCTGCTCTTTGTGGGACGTGTTTGCTGATCGGCTCTGAAGTGAACAGGCATGTTCTCATCACATCACCACCGCATGGATCAAACCAAAACAACTTAAACTGCTGAGAATACAAGTAATATGTGGTTTGAAAAGGACAATGAGTTTGAAGTGTGAGCTTCGAACATAAAGGGAACATTTTATCGAGTTGCAGTTCACTGCTATTAGAACCTCGTGCCTCACATCACTGACTATAAACACCTGAGAAGTTCATTTTCAATCAAATCTCGTTCTTTCAGACAATTTCACTTGTAGCTTCACTTGTTAATGTGGTTGGACAGTGAAAACCTGAGCTCAATTCAAAGTGTTAACACCTTTTGAACAGGTGAAGGTATGCCAGCTACTTCAGTGCCTCCAGACAGAGAACAACTTTATCTTCTTGACTGTTGTTTTAGTTCGTGGACAATGGCTCAGTCTTTGTCAATAGTTCAAACAAAAGCTTGAACACAAAGCGTGCAGTTGAGCAAGAGGCCGGCGTTTTGACAATGTGCACTTTGTGCGGGTCGACATGAGGTGTGTTGAAACTGGTAGACCGTGGGATTGTGTTCGTCTGGATTCTACTATTATGGCACTTTACTAAGACAGATTATCAAAGTATTTAAGTTGCTTCAAAACTGGAGGAAAACACCGCTGACTGATTCCTGATGCATCATAACTCTTAAAGTTCAGCACAGTGGCGCTGAACCACGTCTGGAAAGTCTTTCCATGAGTGCTAACATCAGAAGAGAACTGGACAAGCAGGATTACGGCCACAGATGCATCACTGACACAATATTACTCACTGATCATGTCAAAAATAATTCTTATTGCACAACTTGACTCTGACGCACCACTTCCTCTTAAACGCTGATGCAAAGAACCGCAGAAAAAGAAGACGCTCTGACTAAACGGTCCCTGTGAGGGTTGATTTGTTGAGTCATCACAAAAAAGAAAATCCAAAGTTCACATTGGGGGAATATTTTGCATGATGGAAAGTCGGTGTGGGTCCATTGTTCCTCTGTTTAAACATCTTGCTTATTGTTTACAGGCGACACCAACCACCATGTCTGTTTGTTCTGTCGGAGCAGATCTTTTTTCTTTATTATTGATTCACCTAGAAATTATCACTCAGTTGTACTTGGGTCACATGGATTCTACCTGCCTCCTTTCCACTGTCGTCACTTTTTCCCCATGATGATTGCTGGAGGCGGAGGAAGAACATGGGTAGAAAGAAAGGAAGAAAGAACCCCAGGTTAGTTTTGTGTGATAATTGACATAAATATTTAAATAACTTGACGAACAGTAATACGACACAAGGGAGATCAATGTCCGATATGATACCGATCCATGTTAAACCACATGTAGCTGTGGCTGCATCCAGGTAAATATATACATCACTGATAAACGAGTTCATGAAAAAACGTGCAGGAAAGAAGCTCCCATTTAGTAAAGTTTGCCTGAAATGATGGGAAACAGAAACGTTGGACGTGTTAAAACCTTTGTAGAATAATTCACTGTAACCTGTTTTGCACTGTGTGCCTCCACCCAGTCACACTGAAGCTCCGGTTCACTCCTTCACAGATAAACCGATTGGATTCTATAGACGGGAGTTGAAGACTCTCCCAGGTCCTCAGTGAAAGGAAGTGATGAGGTGAAGACGTCGTACAACAAGTTCAGCTGGAGGTCATCAGTTATTTAGAAGTCCAGCACATGTTTGGTATGTTTCAGTTAAACAGCCAAACTTCTACTGCACGTACTTCTATAATGTGTGTGCGCGCGTGTGTGTGTGTGTGTGTGTGTGTGTGTGTGAGTGTAAGGAATTCTATTCAGCTGTTTCTTTAGAAACAAACCTATAAGAGGAAGGAATGAAGATGCATACACTGCATTTCATGAGAAGCACACACACACACACACACACACACACGCCAAAACTTGCCTGGTCCACACGTTCTAACGAAAGAGAGTAAATATTGGAGTCGGACAACCTGAAGACACACTCCGGTAAGAACAGAAACAGTGTGAAACAACCTCTGTATTGTGAAGAGACTTTTTAGAATTTTCATTAAAAAAATTGCAAATGTCTACTCCATCCTGAAATATCTTTTAAATTAGGATCAACATTAATTTCTATTTATTTGAACAGGAGATTTTTTCAAAACCATTGCCAAGTCAAATGTATTGATTTCACAATATTTGTGCTTCATTACCATAAAAGTGTCTTTCGTTGTAAATTTTTTCTGAAGCTTTCTTTTAAGATGATTTCATTTGTAAATGTCACCTTATTACATGTAGTTTGACACCAATAACTACTACTGCTTGAAACATGCACAGATGTGTAAATACTGCATGTTGCTCTGCGGAGGTCGTAACTTTACAATGAGAACGACAGAAGCAGACAGGTGAAATCCACCTGTCTGCTTCATGAGATGAGCAGTGTTTAGTTAGTACTACAGCTGCTCTACAGTTTGAGAAGAAAAAGTACATATATAAAGACATTAAAGCTATTTTTAAATAATTTTACAGCATTCATACAATTTATGTATTAATTGTATTTGTTTCTCTTGTTTCTTGTTTTATCTTTTGTATTTGTTCATTAATAAGTAAATGAACTCAACTGAATTTCAATGTATGATATGCTATTTAATGTTCTTCAGAGTGGGCCAGGGTCTGAAGTCAACAGTTTTAGGGCAGCAGGTATGAATGAACTGTTGTAAAGTTGTGTGCAACTGAAGGAGCTTTTTTCATAACAAAAAAAAAAAATGCTGATTTTGACATTTTCCACCAAAAAAAATTGTCTCGAGCCACAAAATGTGTTTAAACTTTAACGCTATGATAAAGCAAATGATGTCATTCCAGTAGCTACGCCCAGTTGCCACCCCACACAGAGATGTGCGGGAAAAAAGGCAGAGATGAAGAGGAAGAGGAGTGAAGACTTGGTTATCAGGACATAAAAAGCATAAAGCTGCACCTCCACACTGGAAACACAAGATTTAACTCCGAGATGTCAATTCGCTTCAGTGTCAGACTTCAAAAGAGGGAAAATCTTATTCTAAACAAGAGTTGGATGTTGGGTTCTCCACTGCAGGACCCCCTGCTGGGGTCACAGAGGAGAAGTCTACTTCTTCTACTGTAATTTAATCCTGTGGCGGAAGTGTGTCTGCGAAGCACATGAAGTATCCCTCATCCTTCATAAATACAATTCAGAGAATGAGTTTTGTTGCATTTTAAACTGTTTCATGTTCAGCAGTCGTTTTTAGTGGTTTGACCTTTTGAGTTGTTTTTGGCTGATCTAGCAGATTTTGACCATTTTAAAGTTGTTTGAGTTGTTTAGTTTGAGCTGATTCAGCCTGTTTGATCTTCAGGACCTTTTCAACCCGTCAACTCAGCTTGTTTTCGTCCCTGCAGACCACAGCTTGTCCTCAGCTATGACCAATCAAATGCAAAAACACTGATTGAACTTTGAACATCAGCCTTCTGACTTTTTTTGTTTTTTTTTCCCCTCCATTTCAGCTCAACTGTCCGTCATGGACTCCAGACACACGGTGCAGCTCCTGTTGGTGGCGGCCTCCTGTCTCCCGGGTCTCGTGCAGAGTTTTCAGCCACTCTTCGTATTGGACGGGAATTCCACCACCCACCGTGACATCACACGCATGGCGATCCTCAGAAAAACTGCAGAAGTCTGCAGGGACATCGCAGAATCTGAGGGCCGGGATTTCACCCTGACTGTGAGTTGGAATGAAGCCGCAGTGAACCAAAAGGCTGAGCCAACAGTGTGATATTAAAATACCTGGTCAGTCCAGAATCTCTTCTCATTGTTCTGATAACAGACCAGCAGGAATGTGTCCCTGCAGGAACAGGAGGGCCCCCTGCTGTTCTTCATAGTGCCCCGTGTACCAAACCAGCCTTGTACCGACACAGACTTATTGTTGATTTCCTTTGTCGTCAGATTGATAACGGCTTGTCGGCGGACGAGGTGCAAAAGGCCTGTTCAGACGATTCCTCCACTCTCCTCTCCACCGTCATTTTTCAAACCTCCATCGCCACCATGTACTTCAGCAACGCCATTGTGGACGTGGTTTTCGCGCTGAGCGAGGAGCACCATTTCGATGATGAGAGTTTCGAGGGAGGACGAGATCTCATCACAGCCGGTACTCCTCAGACAACACAACCAAGAAACAAATTCATTCAGCAATTGAAGTTTATCTCGGATAGCGTTCCAGAAACATTGACTGACTTGGTGAAAAGTACAGTTTTTAAACCTGATGACTTTAACATTTTAAATGACTTTTTTTAAACAAATGGGGGCGTTTCAACTTGTCTAGCACAATATATTCTGGGTTGCGTTGGATTTCAGGGGGGGGTTCGTGAAGTGTCCCTCACAGGTATTCACTGGAGCCCACATACATTCATACTCTTCTATGAATCCCGACCTCTGATCACATTAACGTGCAGAACGAGACACCGTCCATCCATCATCCAGCTTAGGGTGGCGAGACGCTGCAGCCAAGTCCAGTAGATTTAGAACGAATGGTGAGGAACATTTTCAACACTAACGCCTCGGAGCAACTTTAAAGATACCTCCAACATTGAATTAACCTCAAACATTGAATTAACCTCCAACATTGAATTAACCTCCAACATTGAATTAACCTCCAACATTGAATTAACCTCCAACATGTTCCTGACCTAGCCGGCAGTAAGTCGGACCTGTTCCCTGTGCACGTTGGCCTCCGGCAGGGGTGTCCTTTATCACCGGTTCTGTTCATCATATATATGGACAAAATTTCTAGGCACAGCCGGGGGCCGGAGGGGGTCCGGCTTGGGGACCACAGAATCTCATCTCTGCTATTTGCGGATGATGTGGTTCTGTTGGCCCCATCAAGCCTGGATCTCCAGCGTGCACTGACGTGGTTCGCAGCCGAGTGTGAAGCAGCTGGGATGAGGATCAGCACCTCTAAATCCGAGGCCATGGTTCTCGACCGGAAAAAGGTGGCTTGCCCCCTCCAGGTCGGTGGAGTGCCCTTGTCCCAAGTGGAGGAGTTTAAGTATCTTGGGGTCTTGTTCACGAGTGGGGGAAAGATGGAGCGTGAGATCGACAGGCGGATCGGTGCAGCGTCTGCAGTTATGCGGACGTTGTATCGGTCCGTCGTGGTGAAGAAGGAGCTGAGCCAAAAAGCGAAGCTCTCGATTTACCGGTCGACCTTCGTTCCTACCCTCACCTATGGTCATGAACTATGGGTCATGATCGAAAGAACGAGATCCCGGATACAAGCGGCTGAAATGAGCTTCCTCCGTAGGGTGGCTGGGCGTACCCTTAGAGATAGGGGGAGGAGCTCAGTCACCAGGGAGGAGCTCGGAGTAGAGCCGCTGCTCCTCCACATCGAGAGGAGCCAGCTGAGGTGGCTCGGGCATCTATTTCGGATGCCCCCCGGACGCCTCCCGAGGGAGGTGTTTCGGGCATGTCCCTCCGGTAGGAGGCCTCGGGGCAGACCTAGGACACGCTGGAGAGACTATGTCTCTCGGCTGGCCTGGGAACGCCTTGGGGTGCCACCGGAGGAGCTGGAGGAAGTGTCTGGGGCGAGGGAAGTCTGGGCAACTCTGCTCAGACTGCTGCCTCCGCGACCCGGCCCCGGATAAAGCGGTAGCCAATGGATGGATGGATGGATGTTCCTGACCACCTAGAAAATGCTCACAGCTGCGTAGGCAGACCCCCATCCACACAGAGGAGGAGCGTCGGTAACTCAGCTACTTGAGGCTGCTTGTACATGACTGTGTTTTCCGATCAGGCGTGTCGGCGCTGAAGTCGAGTGTGAAGCTGGAGAACTTTGTGGCGGGGCGGTGGACTCTGGGACGAGTCTGTCACACCCTGCAGGTGAGGCTGGTCGTCTCTCACCTCCCAGGAGGGCGTCGGCGTGGAGCAGAGCCTCGTCAGAGCCCATCTCCAGTGTGGCGTAGTGACTCACTCAGTACATTCCGTGTGCTCAGGACTTCTACAGCCACAGCAACTGGGTGGAGCTGAACAAGCAGGATCCATACGGCGCTCTGATCCAGCCGGACCAGCCTCTTGAGAACCTGGCAGGTGAGCGACTGCCTGGACACACTGTATGGACACGCTTCAGCAGGAAAACACGTCACATGCATTCCTACCTGTCACTTGTCACTTAACAAACTCCCCTACTGCTATGCATTGTTTCCAAGTCCACTGGTTCAAAAGTACATTGTTGTGAAATATTTCCAACATCTATCAGTCCAGGGACAAATACAGGTATGACTACTCTCTCAGTGCAGGTTGTTCTTCACACACAATCTACCATCGTTATTCATGAGGTAGTTGTAATTCAGTTTGAAGCATAATGCATAGTAAAATGACCTGATCACATTTTATTTGGCAACAGAATTCAGTAACTCTGGAATCACCAAACCTGACTGCGAAACTCTCTCTGCTGTAAATCTGCAATGTGTAACATTTTGAATGTAAAACTAAACTCATAAGAAAATCAGCACAATAATCCTGATGTCCTCTTGGAAAGCTGGTATATCAGCCAAAATCAACAAATGATTTTTTTTTTTTCAAGTTCAGGCTGAGAAAGAAACTTTATCTGGCGATGATATTTATTTGACTCTAACAGCCACACTTAACATATGTGTTAGGTTTTTGTTAGATTTACAGTTTTTATGTGTTTTTTTTAACTCATTTAACTAATTTGATTAACATGAAAGTCACCTGCAGTTTTTGTTTTACTTTGTCAAGCAAATAAGTAACTTAATGCCTATTTTATTGGCAGTTTCTCCACAAGTTAGAAAAAGGAAAATATGGACCTATTTTTCAACAATACAAACATATTTTCTCGACAAAACAAGCTAAAGTAGCTCTGAAGTAGTTGTATTGAACAAGGTAAACTATTTTCCATCATCCTTCAGGTAAAAATCATGTTGAATAACTTGCCTTTGCAGAAATCCTGTTTAAACAATGGTACCAATTTGAAGGAATACATTCAGACATGGAACATGTTCTGATGCTTTTGCGTGTTCATTTTTTCCTTCTCTTCAGGACCGACGACACCAACGTGTAGAAACTGTACAGACAACGACTGCGCCGACAACCTGCTGCCTGACCTGCTGCAGCAAGGCCTCATCACATCAGGCTACTTCAACATCTTCTCCGGAGCAAAACCTGCAGGTAACCGAGAGAAATGTGAATTCTGCTCTTATTTTGCAAACATGTCTAAGCAAGAGCATGGATTTAAAAAAACAAAGCGTCCTTCCTCTTTCAGGTAAATGCAGCCATGGTGGATATTTTGACCGAACAAGCAGGAGGGATCCAGTGGGGGGCATCAGCAAGGACACGGTTGGGTCCAGTCACGGCTCGCTCCACCACCAAGCAGCGAACGTGGCTGTAAACGCCACGATGGAGCTGCTGGAGGACGTCAGAGCAGCTGTTGGAAACGTCAACTTCCTGCGGTACGGGTTGACTTTTGGTTTCGCTGAAATGTATTCACAAAGCAGCGACGACAACCGTCCTCTCAAAGCCCTTCATATGTCAATAGATAACTTGAAGGAGCACCCGGTAGAGCGCACACCTTCCCACCAGTGGTTTACAAGGTTGCTTGTCAATAAAATGAAAGTAAAAATATGAAACAAGACATCATGGATCGACAGAGAGCAGAAGCTGCTGGAGATGACAGAGGAAGTTGATGGCATAAATCTGAGAAAGGTGAATGTAGAAGAAAAGCTTTGGAAACAACTGACCATATAATCTGAGTAAATATCAAAAAGAAAAGAACCATTAATAACTCAATGTGGCTGACAAACAAAAAAAGAAATCAAACCATTAGTTTAATGTCTTCTGAGGACTGATTTGCTAAAAAAAAAAAAAAAGAAGAAAAAAAGCTGTGTTGATGTTAAAAATAATGCTCAACAGAAGTTCCCAGATAAGAGCGACCAATGACATAAGAGTGTAATTATGTTGTTGTTGTTTTCTGTTGTCTCTCTGCAGATTGATGGGCCTCTCCCAGTCGTCTGTGTTGTGTTTTGTCATCGACACCACAGGCAGTATGAGCGACGACATCGCTGAAGCAAAGCGGGTTTCCTTTCAGATAATTGACAGCAAGAGAGGAACCCCACAAGAACCCTCCGCCTACATACTGGTACCGTTCAACGACCCAGGTCGGCGACATGAACGATTGTTCTTAACAACAGCAAACAAAGATGAACTTATTGAAAGATATAAGAGATATAAGAGAATACGGTCTCTATCTAGGTTTTGGACCTCTGATGGTGACAACGGATGCCGATGTGTTCAAAGACAGTATCAACAAGCTGTCTGCCAGCGGAGGTGGAGACGTCCCAGAGCTGTGCTTGTCTGGACTGCAGGTCAACCGTTCAGTCAACTTGTCTTCTACTAAAACATTGTTGTCAAAGAAAATGCTCTTATTAACCCTTTTGTACTCAGAGGATGATGTAGCCGACCATGTTTTGTTTGTGGCTAACAGCTCGCCCTGACGGCTGCTCCGCCCTCCTCTGACATCTTTGTCTTCACCGACGCTCCGGCGAAAGACGCCGATCTGAAGAGCACCATCACCGCCCTGATAGAAAGCTCCAAGTCTGTGGTACGAGTCACATTTTAACAGCCGTCGCTTTTTCAGCATTGGTTCACCTCACGAATTCAGTTCAATTGAACTTTATTTATGTAGCACCAAATACAACACAGTCCTTTCAGTCAACAGAGACAAGAGACATGAGCAGCAGATGTATGTATGACTGTGGGGTGGAGGGATAGGATAGACCGAGAGATAGATTGGGGGGATGGAGGAGAGGAAAGGGGGGGTGTATACGACCACAGTAGACCACCTCATTACCAAGCGTGTTCCTCTCTTGTGGCCGCTGCTTGGTGTTTCAGGTAACCTTCATGCTGACGGACGTCCTGGCCAGTCGCCGCCGCCGCAGAGGCTCTCAGGGTCTGATTCCACGCGCACTGAGCCAAGCAGACGCTCAGCTGTACCGTGACCTGGCTCAAGCCTCTGGGGGTCAGGCCATCGAGGTCACCAAGTCCGACCTCTCTGCGGCAACCAGTGTCATCGAGGACTCTTCGGCCAGCGCCGTGGTGAGACAAAGACCCGGACAGTCCTGTCAGGCTGAAGACGAGACTGTGAGTCGCTGTCAAGGGTTCCTTCTTCCTCTTTCAGGTGACACTGTTTCAGGTGGTGGCGAATCCTGGAAGGACCGACAACTTTACGTTTACCGTGGACGGTTCGTTGAGGAACTTAACTGCGTACATCACAGGAGGCCCCTCCCTCTCCTTCACGCTCACCAGCTCCACAGGTGGCGTTTCTCTTCATCGCCCATTCAACATCTTCCCAGTGTTCGTGGTTAACGGTGACGTGTCCTCTTTGTCAGGTGCGTCTCAGAGTTCCAGTGAGTCCAGCGGTCCTCTGGGATCAATGACCACTGCAGGAAATCTGCGTCGTTTAAGCCTCAACGCCGACAATCAAACAGGATTGTGGAGCATCAGCGTGAACTCTGACCAGCCCTACTCTGTGAAGGTCACAGGTCCGGGACGTGTTCAGTGTCTGCCTCTGGGACTCAACGTTTACTTCTTGTGCTCGTTTTGCTGCATGTTGCCAGTGTCCGTAAACAATCTATTTTTGTGTGTCTGTGTGCATCAGGTCAGAGTTCAGTAAGCTTCATTTTTCACCTTGTGGATTCATACGATGGAGCCCACGGGGACTTCAGTCTAAAGGAGGGACGTCCTCTCTCAGGTCCTTTCACATCTTTTTTTAATATTTTTCTTCTTCTAATGTGAAGGTGGTTCTGCTCTTTTGTCTCATACTCTCAATGCCACATTAATAAATAAGCAACTCTGAGGTCTTTGTGATGGAGCTCAACTGAAATGGTGCGCTCCATTAGAGCTTCCAGCAGTATTCAGTATTTGTGTAGATTAAACTGAGGGAAGCGACTCGGCTCAGGTATTAGAAGTGTTACCAGGTTCTAGGGGTTCTAGGTCTATTTTCTTCAGGTTGCTGTCGATCCTTGAACAAACAGGTACTAACCACTCCTTCTTATACACAACACAGCTGCACACACAAAATCTTTCCTGTCAGTGACAGGAAACACTTGTAAAGTTTTAACAATACAGTATTTCCTAAGTTGTCTCCAGCTCCCAACAAATTACACACGCTGGTAAAATACAAACAAATTGCAGCATGAAGGAACTATGGCTCCATGGGTTTTTATTGTCTTTTGGTGCGTTAAAGCACTTTGTTGGTGGTCTTTAGAGATAAAGACCACCAGAGGGAGACAGAACTGTGCAGACGGTCAAACCCACCTGCAGCTGTCCACACACGTCACATTACCAGCTTTGTTAAATATGATGAGTCAGCAGTGTGACTTTCTGGTTCCAGGTGGTAACGCCAGCATCCTGATCACCGTGACAGGAAGTGACACCATAAGTGTGACAGAGGTCACTCTGTTTGACAGCTCAGGACCAACGCAGGTCAACGGATCATTGCAGGCATGTTAAAACATCCCTGACATGTGTGGAAGGCACGCCTGATGTTGGTGAATCATCGGCTGACACGTGTTGTTGTTATTATTTGTTTTCCTGCACAGTCGATGGGAAGTGGTCATTTCCTAGTGACATTCACTGAAGTGCCGGCAGGAAACTTTGTGCTTCTGCTGAAAGGAGAGGACAGCAGCTCGGCCTCCAGATCCTCGCCGGGCGTCTTCCAGAGACAGGCCTCCACACAAATCAAAACCTCCAGCATCTCCATCACGGTAAGAAAGAAAACTGTGGGCTTCTGCTTTGTTGAGCTGAAGTGCTTCAGGATTTTTTAATATTACAAATGACATGTTGGCATGTATCTCCTGTTTACGAGCATATATGGTTATTGAACTTCAAGTCTATTTTTGTTTCTGAATACATTAATTATTAACATATTGCACATCAGGAAAACAAAAGCAAATTCTGATGTTTTAACTGAAGTGATTTTCTTAAAATTGGTAGAAATTCCTACTTCAGGCCACCAATCTTATACAAAATCTATTTAAAACTGTGAAACTGCCCAAGAATACACTTGTTCCTGAAAATATAGCAAAAAAATGCCAAAAAAAATAAAACTTAAATGCCATGTGATGCTTTTCTTGTTGGATAGATCTTTGAGTAATCAAGTCCAACATTTTCATGTTATTTGAAAAACCCTATGTTGTGACTGATGAGTCTTTGTTAATGATGTTGGTATGCTTGACGTGTTCAGATATGAAGGACTCACCCGAACCCAATGAATGGTTAATACAGTTGTTTTTGTATGTTTCCTTCGCTGCTCCAGGCCCAAAGCAACACCACCAGCGTGGAACCAGGCGCCACCGTCTCCATCCCCTT
>NC_137652.1:1406532-1426532 GCF_963422515.1 Blennius ocellaris | reverse complement strand
GTTCTCTTATGATGTGAAAAACAGCCTCGGACGCCTTTGACCTGAGATGTAAATTAGATGTATTGTTCCTGGTGAACTCCTTCTATTTGCCTCTTTGCTGTGACGACACAGTCCTGAGTTAAACCATTGTCTTTTACCTGACTGAGCTGTAATGTACCAAAACGGTCATGTGTTCTCAGGTAAATGCAGCCACGGTGGGTTCTTTGATAGAACAAGCCTTCGGGATCCTGTGGGCGGTATTAACAAGGATAGTCGTGGCTCAAACCACGGCTTCCTTCACCAGCAAGCGGCTGATCTGGCCGTCGCTGCCACGCTGGAGCTACTGGAGGACATCAGGATAGTGGTTGGAGACAGGGACTTTCTGCGGTATGGACAATGTTCAGGCATGTTTTTACACTCATACTGAGCATTGACAGTATGGGAAATAAAGCAGTGTTGGAGAAGAACAATTCAACATGGCTGCTTACAGGTTGAGAGTAAAGCCACTCCAACGTCATGGCTTAAGATTCCATTTTTTCCAATTCGACTTTCATGGTGTTTTTCAATTATTCTGCTCTTAGATAAGCATTTCAAACATTTTGTCCTTCATGGTCCCTCAGATTCATGGGTCTGTCCCAGTCCTCTGCACTGTGTTTTGTGATTGACACCACAGGCAGTATGAGGGACGACATCGCTGCTGTTAAGGACACTACCTTCAGAATTATTGACGGCAGGATAGGAACAGCAGAAGAGCCATCTCTATACATCCTGGTACCTTTCAACGACCCTGGTGTGTAACTTTAAGCCTGTCACATTATCAACACATCGCTAAAGGTAGAGGAATGTAAAAATGTGCAAGCGTTCATATTTGTGCATGTCCTGTCCAGGTTTTGGACCTCTGCTGAGGACAACCGACCCAGATGAATTCAAAGCCAGCATTAACAGTCTCACTGCCAGAGGAGGAGGAGACAGCCCAGAGCTGAGTCTGTCTGGACTACAAGTGAGTGGGCGATTATTACAAAGACGTTCCAGCTACTTCAATCTCACTTGATGACTACAAACTGAGGACAAAAACCCCGTTCCAACCCTGGTTCCATGTGGGGAAAGGGAATGCAACAATTTGATTTAATAGGAAGTAATTAATTTTCCTTTCCTGTGAACATTTAGCACAAAGGCTTTTGTAAATTATAATGGAAAACTGCTGCAAAAAGAATGATAATACCAGCTTTCAATAAACGAGTGGACACTTGCAGAAGACAGAGCTAAAACAAAATAGCATGGAAATAATACCCACAATCAGCAAACAAATCAGGAGCGAAGCAATTGGAAGGGAACTGGGAGGTAAACAAATGTGAAGGAAGGAGTCAAGCACACACTAGCCTTCCTACGCATTATTATTTATGATGATGCTGAGCAGTGTCACTCAGATGTCTGGTTCTACCAGAAGCTTCCTCTCAGCCATAGAAACCTCATGGAGAAATTACTAGAAGGTGGAAAAATCTTCCACAGGATAGAGCTTTACCTCAGCTTTAAAATGAGGTATTACTTCTGCTGCTACGTGGACTAGCAAGCGAGCTACGAATGTTTTTGTGGATTTTGAGATGGCGGCGCTGCTGGCATGTCGCGTCAACATCTAATGTTTATATCTATGGTCTGTCCGTCTTCTCCATTGTTAATGTTAGTTATTGTTCTCCACATATATGAGTGGCCAACAGCGCTAACTCATGGCCAGGCATGGTAACTGCAGAATTTTCAGTTTCCAAACGTTTTGGAAGCAATGATTGTTAAACGTTGAACTTTCCTGAAAAGAAACCTTGAAAAAACAGTTCGTTTTCACTTGAAATGTGGCGTAAACACAACAACTGACTGTTGCTCATGCATGTGGTTTCATGGAGTAATTATCATGAGATAAGAGAATACTTAAGAAGACAAATGAGATAACAGTTTTTCTTACTTCCTGACTGAAAGCTGGCGCTCACAGCTGCTCCAACAGGAAGCAACATTTTTGTCTTCACTGACGCTCCTGCCAAAGACTTCAATCTGAGAAACATTGTCCTGGCACTGATAGAGAGGACACAGTCTGTGGTAAGTCTTCTTGTCCACAGAAAATATCACCAACTCATAGGTTTGGATCACAATGGTGCAGGAGAGCGTGTCACAAGTGTTTATAAAAATCCCTAATCGTCTCTCTCTTTTCAACTCCAGGTCATTTTCTTGTTGACGGACGTGTTAGGTTCTCGCCGTCGCTCCCTCCAAAGTGATGGTCAGAATCCATCGTCCCGTGTGCTGAGCCAGGCGCAGACTGAACTGTACCGAGACATAGCCCGGGCCTCTGGAGGTCAGACCATCGAGGTCAGCAAGCTGGATCTGTCTCAGGCCAATGCCGTCATCGAGGACCTGTCGCTCAGCGCTGTGGTGAGACCGTCACGCCACTCACAAGTTTAATCATCGACAGGGTTCGAATTACAACGTGGCTTTCGGGGGAGCCCTATTTTACAGTACATCCCAATTTCTTATTTTTTGTGTAGAGCCATGGGTTCCTGCTTCTCCAATCACCCCATTGTTTTTTTGCCCAGTTGAAAGGTGCATGGTCGCTGCAGGTCGCAGCGGTGGTAGGGCTATCTGGAGCCAAAGTCTCATCAATATCACTAGCACTAGCAGAAACGTCTGCGTCTAACGGTATCAAGCTAGCTGGTGGTGCACCGATACTGTCGTCATCTTCATTTCTCTTCCTTTGTTTTGTTTTAAATCCAAATTGACTGAGGTTTTGTTGCTTCCTTTTTGACATAATTGTTCCCCAAAAAACCGAATAAAGCAGGCGGCTAGTCTGAACTTAACGTTAACGTCATTACCAAACCAACTCAGCGAGAAGTTCAAGTGGTGGTGGTGACGTAGACTAATGCAGCGCCGCCACGCATGGATGGTCACGACGGGAGACGCAGCGGTTGCATAGAAGAGATTTTCGGAAATAGTAGGCCGAGCCTACTGTAGGCCTGATGAGCGAATAAACTCACAACATTGACATAATTTTATTACTATTATTTATTTCAGGAACCTGATGAAGCTTAACCCATAGAAAATATAAATATATATGGGAAAATTGCCAGTGTTTTTAGAGCTCCCCCTAAATTTTTCAAATTAGGCTTTCAGGGGAGCTCAGCTCCCCTTAGCTCCCCCGTAATTTGAACTCTGATCATCAATCTTCTGCTGATGTGATCACATTAATCCCTCACCGTCCTCGTCTCATGGTTGACTCTGTTCTTCTTCGCTTCTTTTTTTGTCCAGGTAACAGTTTTCCAAGCTGCGGTCGATCCGGGACGTCCGGAGGATTTCTCTTTTGTTGTTGACGCGTCGATCAGAAACGTGATCATTTACATCACCGGCGCTCCGTCGCTCACCTTCAGGCTCACAAGCTCAACAGGTTCCTCTTCCACTTTATTTATTAATACGCAGAAACGTTCTTATGGTAAATGATGAAATGTCACTTGGCCTCCACTTGTTTTCATGAGGATGAATAATAATGAAGAATCATACTGTTAATGTTGAGAACAGCAATTAAATTGATGTTTTGCCATTTCCACTTGAAACCGTCATCATGTAAACAACATTTTAAACAAAACTATCAACGTTGTCAAGAAACCGATAAAAAAAAAAAACGAGTCAGAAGAAAATCCAGTTGAATGAAACAAGCAAACAAAACTAAATGTAGAAACTAAATAAATCTAAAACAAACTTCCAGAACAGTTACTCTGACACATACAAACACAAACAATACATTATCGATATAAACACTAAGTGTGTTTGTTGTATATTAATGTGAAGGAGTTTAACGAAAAGAAGTGTGTGGGAATACAATTTTTAAAAAAAAGGTGATTCTGATGCTGAAAGCTGCAGAAATCCTCCTGGGAAGAAACTCTACAGCAGCTGGATGTCAAGTTCTGCGGTTTTATTTTCTGTGATAGAATTTCAAGGTGCTCAAAGGAGGTTTTTCTGAAAAATGTGTGAATTGAAAAATTATTTTCTTGTGTACTAACATTTTGTTGTACTAAAAATAAGAGAAAACTTTGGTATTGTCAGAATCTGAATGACATTATAGCAGCATTAATAAATGGATATTATAGCAGCATTAATAAATGGATATTATAGCAGCATTAATACATGGATATTATAGCAGCATTAATAAAAGAAAGTGTCCTCAGGTATGGTCACAGCTATTTCTTCATGTTTTCCAGGAGAATCTCAGAACTCGACTGAGCCCAGTGGTTCTTTGGCGAACGTCACCGCGGTGGGGAACCTTCGCCGGGTGAGGCTGAACGCCACCAACGCCAGCGGCCTGTGGGAGATCAGCATTAACTCCAGCAGCGCTTACACCGTGAGGGTCACAGGTCAGTAGGATCATCAGACTTCAGTCAGTAAAAGAAGGTTCACACGTTCTAAATTAATTCCCTAATAAATTCCCATCAGGTCAAAGTTCAGTGAACTTCGTCTTCAGCCTTGTGGAAGAGCGAGCCGGAGCCCACGGCGGTCTGAATGACGTGGACGGACGTCCTCCGACTGGTGGGAACTTGTTCATCACCACGAGGAAAACTATACAACAGAAAACTGTGTATTTTAGAAACGTCCACCACAGTAAAATGCGTCATGTCTTGACTTCCAGGAGGGAACGTGAGTCTCCTGGTCACTGTGACAGGAAGTGACACGGCCACAGTGACCAACGTGACTCTGCTGGACCGCTCCGGCTCCTCGGCCCTCAGCGGCTCGGTGGAGGTACGACCACCGTCAGCAGAGCCCATCCTGTCGTGATCGAAACTACAGCAACTTCGACAAAAGCTCATGAACCGACTTGATGCTTTTCTTGTTTTACGTCAACGTGATGCGGCTGAAAACCTGGATAAAATATCAATCAAGTTCAATATTTGACATTAATGCTTCCAACCACTGGGCTTTTTCAAGGAGGACCACATCAACTGTACACTTAGCAAAGTGCTCTTTCTCCTAAGAAATCCAACATAAATAAATGGTCTAGCTGTTCAGTGTAAGGTGACCAGTGACGGTTTGTTGCATGACAACACCAGTCTCCAGAGTCTCCAACTAAATATATGAGAAGGGTAAAGCATGTCTGTGTGACTTTAAGTATCATTCAAGGTCAAAAGTCATGCGTTTTAATAATAACTGCACTCCTTCGAGCCGGCTTGTTGGTTTTCGCCACCACTCACCAGAACGTTGCCTCTTCTTCATCTCGACTCCCCAGCCATTAGGACGCAGCAACTTCCTGGTGAGATTCGTAGCCGTGCCCGGAGGAGAGTTTGGGGTCGGCCTGATGGGCGAGGACAGCAGCTCCACCTCCAGGGCCGCGGCGGAGCCGTTCCAGAGACAAGCCTCCACCCAGATCCAGACCTCCAGCCTTTCTGTCACCGTCGGTTTCTTTCACCAACTGCTGCAGTGTTTCCTGTCTCCGGTGGCAGCAGACAAACTGGATCTCCTCTTCCTCTTCCGCCTCCACCTCTGCAGGCCCTGGCGCCCAGCAGCAACGTCCAGCCGGGCTCCAACCTGTCCGTCCTCTTCACCGTGTCCTCCAACGCCAGCGGGACGTTCTCCCTGCAAGCCAACAGCGACCGCAGCTACCCCCTCACCGCGCCCAGCAGCCTCACCATCGCATCAGGCGGCGGCGGCGGCGAGGCCAACGGCACGGTGACCATCGCCGTGCCGGACAACGCTACGTCGGGAACAGACTTGACCCTCACCATCCAGGCGCAGAACGCCGCCGCCACCGACATCAACTTCGCCGTGCTCAGGTTTTCGGTGGTCGCCACGGTGAGACTGATGGATATTATAGTGTGTATATAATATTCACATACATACGTGCAATTGGAACAAAGCAGGTTTGTATGAAACTGAAAAGTTTAAAAGATGAAACTTGTTTAGGTATAAATGTCATGGATGATCTCTCGTTACACAAATCAATGTTTTCCATGACTCGCGGTCAGAATTCTAGTTTTATCCTCCATGTCAGCAGTTTAATAGTTGAGACTCTCGCCTGATAGTATCCGATGAGTCATCAGTCCACGAGGATGTCGGCTTCTCTCCATTTTCTTCATGCTTATAATGTTTTCTTCTCTGCACACGTCTGTGTGGTTTCATTACAAAATCAAGCAACAGCGCCCTCCCATGGCCCGGCAGACTAACGACACCATTGTCCCTGTGTCCGCTGCTGCAGTGGAAACGCACTTTTTATTTAACGGGTTAGATGTTGTCATGTGAAACGTTGTCGTGGAAACAGGGCCTAAATTCTTATGGAAACATTAAGCTGCCATGTTTTCTCCTGTTGTTCTGGAAAAGTCGTTAGGCTTCAAATCCGTTCACAAGACTGATGCATCAACAAAACTATATCTTGTTTAAAAAAAAAACAATAATTGTGAACAAAGTATTGTTCACCTGAAAATAGTGAATTAAAAAAATATATATATATCCACAGTTATGGTACTTCGGGGGCTTTTTCTGCATGGTAATGTATTGTGTATTAAGTCAGGGGGCTGCACAGCGGAGCAGTGGGAAGTGCTCCAACCTCACAGCAAAAAGGTTGTCGGTTCAAATACCGGGTGGTGATAGATGGCATGTGGCAGAAGTTTTAAATATATCCAATCTACTTTTCTTTTTTTAACTAAAATGCTGACATGTGGGTCAGTTTTGTGCGTTTTAAACTTGTTTAAATGATCCTATCCTGCAGTATGTGAACTCCTGGGGGGGTGAGAGGAAGTGGGGGCCTCCTCCTGTTCCTTTTCTGGCTCGTTTCAAATATTTGGCACATAAGAAAACCAAGAAGCAACATGTTTCTGCAAAATGCCCCGTATTCAATGAATATAAAATTGTGTTTGAACGCTGTTTCCTTCTTTTCCAGGCAACGGACACCATCAGTCCCGTGTGCCAAATCGTCAGCACCTCGGGTACCTGCCCCGCCGCCCCCGCCCTGTGTGCCTCCACCCAGTGGGACGTCGTCGCTAATTTCACTGATGGCACGAACGGCACCGGCATTACCTCCGTCTCCCTGCGCCAAGGGAACGGCTCTCTGAGCACCACGGTGGCGGTGGGGGCTGGGGGCGAGAACGTCTCAGTGATCACGTACAACTCGTCCTGCTGCTCGCAGAGCGTCGTGGTGGCCGCCGTGGACGGGGCGGGGAATGTGGGACGGTGTCTGGGACAGGCGAGGACCGTCGCCACACCTGCACCCGATACTACACCAAATACTACAACTGCATCTGATATGTCCACTGGACCCACAACTGCATCTGATATGTCCACTGGACCCACAACTGCAGCTGCAACCAGCTCCGCTAGGGGGCGCACACACGACACATCATGCAGTCTGTGGATCAGCGTTGTGGTTTCTCTCCTCTGGAAGATAAATGAATCATGGAAATGACTTCAAGCATCATTTCCATCCTTTAATCTGGAATAATAAAGCAGTGGAATATGCGAAGTTTCTATATAAGTTTCTTGAAAGGCTTTTAAATGATCATTTAAAAATGCTTGAATTATTCAGGGAAAAATCACAAGTTGAATGGGAAAGTTTACATTTTTTTCGTTTTTTAGCTTTAATTTCTTTGCGCTAACTATAGAGCAGAGAGGGATACATGTTTGTATGAAGTGTCTTGCTGCACGGGTTATTGAACAACTTAAACAATGTGAATAAAAACCAGGATCGGTGTGTCGCCGTTAACCTGCAGATGCGCTCTGTGGTTGCATGTGGTTATGGGAAACATGCAGTGTAAAAAAAACAATGAATGAAATAAAAACACTGCTGCAATAACTAATAAGGTTTATTTGTCTATTTCCGGAAAAAAAAGTACAACAAAGAACCAAGTGAACCTCATTGGGCAGTAAAAATGTAACAAATACAATAATAGTTAAAAGTGGAAGAACTGAGGGCGACTTCCAGCAGCTAAACGAGAATGGCACTTCTGGGCTCTGTCTCACGAAGCAGATCAAATCAAGAAAGGTGGATAAAACAGGAGCACACACACACTGGACTGCAGTCTGGATTACAGAGCATGTTCCTGCATGTGACTGATGGTGAAGTAAGACGAGCCTTACTTGATGTGGTCCAGCTTGACTTGGTGGCTCTGCTTTGTGAGACGAGCCCCAGCGGTCAGGACACAGAACGACGGCACAATATCCAAAGCACAGCTGTTTTTTGGATATTGAGGGGAAACAGGGGGAAGAGTGAACTGCTTGGTCCTTTTATCCAGAGAAATAATCATGAACTGATACTTAAATTGTCCTCAAAGCAATACAGCAATCACAAAATCAAAGTCCAGCAGATTTACTATATAAAAGAAAAGCGAATCGGCTTTTAATTATCATGGCAAGTTAACGTCAAAGCAGCACAACACCAAAGAAAGGGAAACAAATTAAAGAGAGAGATTTTGTTTTACAACTCATAAAATAAGTTTGTCCTGCAAGATCATCAAAAGCAACTGGAAGGTCAAAAGTGCACCACGATGACGAGGAGTTTGGATTGATTGAGAAGTAAAGTCACCTGAACTCACCAGAGGAGCACTTCATGGAGACGAACACAGCTTAAGCCCACCTTCAGCCTGTGATAATGCCTTCCTCATCACACACAACACTAAATAATCATCCTTCATTGTCTTCCTTAAATCGTCAAGCACATTCATATCACACCAGTAAGGAAACTTGGAACAGGTTCAATGTAGGAAATCTACTATGTTACTCATTAATGCTATTTACAATACCTAATGTTACTCTTTTAAACAGAGCAGAGCTTAATGTTACACAGTTGGATAGTTTGCATGACTGTAAGAGCCCACGGTAGTTTGAACGTGTCCCTGGATCTCTGTGTTCCTGACAAGAGAGGCGCTCAATACCAGAACGTACGTCTAATCTATACATCATAGATCTATACCAAGAAATCCCACACAGCATCTCCTACCCCAAAGGCAAAGACAAAAGCTACAGGTACAGATAAATAGCTACAGTCTGATTTTCTCTTTAACAAAAAGCAAGTGTGAAACTGTACAAACTATTAACAGTTCTTATCGTATGGCAAGACCTTGTGTGTGACCCGCTCTGCAGAGCCGCGACTGACCTGGAAGGACTTTGGTCCAACAAACCCAACAACACAGTAAGGTAACACATTCCTTCATTGTCAAATAAGGTGTCCAACACTGGAAAGTGCAAAATGCATTTTGCGCTGGAAAAGTTAGCAATTGAATGAGTAGGGGAAGAAAAGGGTGCTGATGCCCTCGGAGGGAGTAGCACGCGAGCTAGCCCTGCTGCTAACGGTCTGATGACTGCTTTGATCGGATTATGTTCAGCTTCAGCTACGGTGTTTGGGGGGACGAGCCCCGTTTCCTTCTTGGCTAACAAAGAAAAATAAAATGGGGAAAATAAAGGAAATGTTGTGTTCCTGTAGCTGAAATACACGGAGATTTTGGTTTCTACAGGTTAGTGATGATAAACTGTTGCATGCAGAGGCACTGAGTTCAGAGTTTATAGGCCTACAGTATTTTCTCTGGACATGCTCACATTTCACTCAAAGTCAGTATTTCTATTATACAAAATTACTTCCAATATTAGCGTTCACTTTTTTTTGTCATACGATTGCATCACCAGACATACTGTGCTGGTCGTCCACTGACAGTACATCTGTATATACTTCACGCAATGTTTATTTTTTCAGAACATTTCATGCAGCATATAAAAACCCGTCCTTTGAATAATTTCACTCGACGGAAACGGGGTGTTTTCCATCCAAAGCGTTTGCTCTTCTAACGTTTTTTTGTCGGTTTTTTTGTCGCTCATTCGGGGTTTCGGGTGACAGCGAGTCGCTCAAGCGCAACACAAATAATGGCCACGGCGAAGGAATCGTCTCCCCGCTTGAATAAAAACACTGGCTTGGATTTCGCCGACTGGCGCCGGCGAGGCGAGGGTCTGAGCACTTCTGCACATGCTCTGCACCTTCAACAAAGAAAAAGCACACACTCAAGTCAGCTTGATGCACGTGCTCTGCTCGTCACGGCCAACGCTTTCATTTCCTCCACTCCCTGCACAAAGAGCGGTGGACGCTGTAAAACCCTCCCAAACACGACCTCGTTCCTGCAGGAGAGCAGCGAAGAGTCCGGCATTAGTTTTAGGCAACATTTAACTTCTCGTTTGACTGTTTTAATTACCGACATGAATCACTTCAGTCGTCCCGACGTCGCCAGCTCCGGTGACCCGTCGTATCAAAACTGCAAGTCCAGCAACAGCTTTTCTTTTGCTAAAGCATCACTGCTAGTATGCAAACGCTCCAAAGTTTCTAATGTGTAAACATTCCCAGGGTTAAGTAGGCTGGGATCTTACATAGAACAGTGAGTGTTATACTGTGGAGGTACAAAACGTGGGTATTTGGCAAAAAAAAGCAGGGAGAGAAAGGAGGAATTCTGTCCCTGCCTTTGAAGTGCGAGCCAGGTAGTCGGGGGACCTGAGGTGTTTTCTCTCTGATTGTACTGATCTTGCATCTCTTTTGTTACTACAGTTGGAAACTTAACCGAAACAAAGGGTAAATGATGATTTAAAGGCCGGTTTGGATGGCTCACGTAAGAGGCGGAGCCGTCAAGAGGGCACTTGACTCTCCACTGTGGGATTCTAACACATTACATCTACTGTGCTATCCTGGTTTGTCATCAACTTCCTTTCTATTTAGATGCAAACCTTTTGCAGACTGAAACTAGATGGCTGCCGTCCATTTGCACACATTGGTTAAACTAATAAACACCACGAGCTCCGTGGCGTTAAGGCAACTACTTCAAGGTTCAAAAGTTCTGAGCCAGCTGATCCGATTGAAAGAAGCAGAACTCAGGTTATTCTGAAAATAATACACGGACAGGAAATAAAAGACGTGCCTCCCTACAACAACGACAAGAATACAATATGTGACGTGGGGCTGGAGTCACGGGGACAGGAAGTCAGCCACAACCGGGTCGCTGAGTGTCCAGCTTGCCTCGGTCGTAGGAGTGACACTGGAGAAAGAGTCCTGGTGGTCTGTGGCGTCTCCCGCTATGGCGAATTGGCGGACATGGCTGGAGAACTGGACTATCTGGGCACTGGTGTTCTGAGGTTAGGCTCGTCTCATTGGGCTCGTAAGACAGTAGGCGTGGGGAGGAAGTAAGACAGGCGTGGGGGAAGACAGTCCAACGTCCCTCTACTGCTCGTCCATCTCGACCAGCTCAGAGTTGAAGGACGTTTGGACGTGATTGGAGACGGTGGACGGGCCCAGGTCAGATCCCTGGGTGGTGCCGCTCGGGGCGGGGGCGGGGGTGGGGGTGGGGTCGGGGTCGAGGAGGGTCAGGGTTTCCGGAGCAGACTTTTTACGGGGTCGATCTTTGGGGACAGAAAGGGACTCGGGTGCATCGGAGCACATGGGGGTGGAAGGGGCGCTGGCGGGGCCGGTGAGGGCGCAGGAGGACAGGGGCGTCTCGCTGATGGAGATGGACGGAGGAAACATCCCGATCTTCTGGTTGGTGGCCTCCTGAATGGTGCGTTCAAACTCTCTCACCTCATCCATCGTCATGTCTGGTGGGAAAGAAATCACCGACAGGAAGAAGAATGAGGGCCAGAGGACACATTGTCTTCATCACCGGAATGCAAATTCAAACACAAGAGACTGCGAGTGTCAATATTAGAGTCACAACCACATCTAGAAAATAGGAGAGGAAATCTGAGTCAGGCTACAAAGATTCAAATGTAATGTGTTGCAGTACTCAATTACTTTACCGGCAAAGATTACTCTGTGGTTGTGCAAATACAACATCAAATGACTTACAGTTTCCAGCCAGTCGTACTCAGACAGTTTGTGGGGGACACAATGAGGTCAATGACGTCAATGAGGACAAGAGACAATGAAAAAGGACATACGCTTGCTTTGTCATGGATCTCTATGTCATCCAGTGACGGTGGCTTTGTGGTGGAATCCTGCTGCTCATGGCAAACTTTAATGTTGGTTTTCTCATGCATTTGTCTCTCGTAATCCCGCACGTCATCCAAATTCATATCTGGAAGGGGGGGGGAGGGGCGTAACTCCTCGACAATGACACTCCAAGTATGAGACAAGCAGGGGTGGGGGCGGAGGAGTGGAGGACGCTTCAAGATTAAGGAAAGGTGTGAGCAGGCCGGAGCGTTAAAAGCGCCAAAGAGAGAAAAAAACCCCGCAAAGGTTCACTTCATCCACAAGCAAAAATAATCCCACATGTGAGAAGATTGCTGGAGTATTAGAAAGACGGGAAAAGAAGAATCATCCAGGAGGCAGCGAGCTGCGCTACGACGGGGAGAGGTTTAGTGAGGGGACAGGAGAGGAGGACAAGATGTTTCATGGCAAAGACAATGGGGTTTAATATCTGGACAGCGACAGAAACAACCAAAGAGCCGAGGGTGGGTGAAAGTGCTGCAGCCACTTCTGGGGGCAAACGAGGCCAGCAGGCACTGGGAGAGGTGGACGCTCATGTTTCACCTTCATCACACACATTTCAGTTTGCTCTCTCATGGCGCTAACGCTAACTGGTGGACAGGCAGCATCGATGAGCACGGCCAAACCTTTGGTTGCGAACACACTGACGCACGAGGAAAAGACTTCTCTATCATGGAACGTATAAAGTAGGGTCACGTTGTGGAGATCGAATCAACCAAACGTGGAGGTGTAGTGAACATCCATGCTGCGGGTGGAGAAGCAGTGAGCGGGTGAGGTGCAGGTGAAAGGGTGCATGCTGATAAGTAAAGGTGGCGGGTGAAAGGAGGTGAGCTACCCAGAAATACCCCACAGTATAGGATGAATTGAATGTGGCTGGTGGACCTACCTATCCACTCGTCCACCCAGGCGAAGGCCTGTCTGTGTCCCAGCAGCAACACGTCCCGCACCACCTGCAACCATCAGCAAGCTTCAGCGTCTTTGTGTCGGACGTTCCTGATCGTCGGACCACTAAAGACTTCGGCGCGAGTCCAGATGAAGTGACGACCTCGACGCAGTGGCACGGAGCAGGCGAGGTATTTTGTGAAGGAGCGCCGTCTCACCTTGTGAACAAACTGCTCCACCCGTGTCTGCAGACCCCACACCTCGAACTTGACGGTCACCAGCTTGTAGGAGCACATGATGGGATCCTGCGAGTCCCTCCAGCCTTCCTGAAGCATCCCTCTCGACGTCTTCTCCGACTTGAAGTATCGCAGGTCCTGCGAAGACGGCGGAGTCCATCAACGTGAAACCAAATACTGTTTGGTCCACATTTATCCACAGTGATAAAACGAGTGAAAAGACCAAACAATGAGGCTGAAATAGCAGCAGACAACACACACACACACACACACACACACACACACCTCAGACTCCTTATAGTATCGCTCTGGGATCTCGTCGTAGGCGATGTCGACGAAGCACACCTCCCTCTCCTGCTCCTTCAGCTCGCTGTCGAAGATCTGGAAGGTGAAAAAAGAAAAAAAAGGATCATTTTGCTCCCGGCCTCTCAGTACGCCAGCAATAAAGAGAAACGTAAACACTGATGGCTCAAACATATTCAAACTCTTCCGCTGCAGCTTCTCAAAGCCACGAAAAGCACAAGCTGTCATTGTCGAACCAGCCACTAGGGGTCGCTCTCCACCGACACATTCTACACGTCCATGGCTGGACCACAGCGGACTGCAATCACTTTCACTCCTGTGTTAAATATTCTCACAATGACCGTGTTAAATCCTCTGTGTTGTATTTGGTGCTGTACAGATAAAGTTGAATTTAATTGAATTTCACTGCTTCATCGTAACATAAAACTGCTCGGACTCGTCAAGGAGATCCTGGAGGTTCGTTCTCCCGGTGCAGGAAGAAGCAACGCGCCATCAGTAAATCTACTGTGTACATACGTCTATACTACTATATTTCTAGCGATGTGCCCATTGTACACCCCCCCCCCCCCTCCTGTGTCTTTGGCTCGGTGTCCAGGCAGTGGCAGCCCATCATTTGATGACTAATGCTCTAACAAACTGGAGTGCAGGGAGCAAGTCGTCCAACGGTCCAAATGAAATGATCTCTGCAGCAAAGCAGCGGCTGGAGGCTCCTGTGCTGAATGGCTGCTGTTAGCACACCACGGCGAACAATCACCAAGTCAGTCTGGATCACTCTCAATGTTTTGTGTTGGCTTGTATTAGCTTTACAGGTAGACTTTGATTTTTTTTTTGCAGGAGGCAACCTGGACAGCAGTGTGACACTCGTGTCCTGAACGGATCTATAAGTGTAGAACACTTAAAAGTCAAACCTGCCATGGTCATCCTGCACCAGCTCTTAATATTTATGTGTAAATAAGGCTTTTGAAACGTTTGCTTTCATTTTTCCTTCACGTGAAAACATCCCCGGTGGCTGTCTGGGTTTAGGCTGACCTTTAGTATTGGGGACATGTGGTTCGTTTTTCACCAGGAAACAGATTGAGCGGTGGAGTGACGAGACGAGACGTTTCCACTGGAGAAAAAATCTTGTGTCTGACTACATAAAATATAAATCATTTATGTCTGGTTTCACTGTATTTACTCATTAATATTCATTACGCCCCATGTCGAGGCAGGCGATTCTATGTACTAGAGCAGGGACGACAAATACCGTGGAGCCGCATGTCAGACTTAATTTAACTTGTCTACCTACAGACACTCCAAATGAATCATCGAAGTGTGAATATAAGCTCATATGGTTTGTGTTCGGTCGGAGTGATTCAGCATTCCTCGATCTGCTGGCAGCTTCTGTTGACGACCTGCGATTCAGTGACTAACGGTGCAACGCGGCCGCAAAACTCCACTGCATCATTTCAACACTATTTAGTGAAAATATTTGATTATTTTGAACTGAACTCTCTGAACCTAATTCTGAGGTTTTCATTCAGTAAGATTTGATTTTGCCATGTTGTTTTCATCACGTCTCTATGTTGTTTTCATCACGTCTCTATGTTGTTTTCATTGTGTCTCTATGTTGTTTTCATTACGTCTCTATGTTGTTTTCATTGTGTCTCTATGTTGTTTTCATCACGTCTCTATGTTGTTTTCATTGTGTCTCTATGTTGTTTTCATCACGTCTCTATGTTGTTTTCATTGTGTCTCTATGTTGTTTTCATCACGTCTCTATGTTGTTTTCATCACGTCTCTATGTTGTTTTCATCACGTCTCTATGTTGTTTTCATTGTGTCTCTATGTTGTTTTCATCGCGTCTCTATGTTGTTTTCATCACGTCTCTATGTTGTTTTCATCACGTCTCTATGTTGTTTTCATCACGTCTCTATGTTGTTTTCATCGCGTCTCTATGTTGTTTTCATCACGTCTCTATGTTGTTTTCATTACGTCTCTATGTTGTTTTCATTACGTCTCTATGTTGTTTTCATCACATCTCTATGTTGTTTTCATCACATCTCTATGTTGTTTTCATCACGTCTCTATGTTGTTTTCATCACATCTCGATGTTGTTTTCATCACGTCTCTATGTTGTTTTCATTACGTCTCTATGTTGTTTTCATCACGTCTCTATGTTGTTTTCATTACGTCTCTATGTTGTTTTCATCACGTCTCTATGTTGTTTTCATTACGTCTCTATGTTGTTTTCATCACGTCTCTATGTTGTTTTCATTACGTCTCTATGTTGTTTTCATCACGTCTCTATGTTGTTTTCATTACGTCTCTATGTTGTTTTCATTACGTCTCTATGTTGTTTTCATCACGTCTCTATGTTGTTTTCATCACATCTCGATGTTGTTTTCATCACGTCTCTATGTTGTTTTCATTACGTCTCTATGTTGTTTTCATCACGTCTCTATGTTGTTTTCATTGTGTCTCTATGTTGTTTTCATTACATCTCTATGCTGTTTTCATCACATCTCTATGTTGTTTTCATTACGTCTCTATGTTGTTTTCATCACGTCTCTATGTTGTTTTCATCACATCTCTATGTTGTTTTCATTGTGTCTCTATGTTGTTTTCATTACGTCTCTATGTTGTTTTCATCACGTCTCTATGTTGTTTTCATTGTGTCTCTATGTTGTTTTCATTACATCTCTATGCTGTTTTCATCACATCTCTATGTTGTTTTCATTACGTCTCTATGTTGTTTTCATCACGTCTCTATGTTGTTTTCATCACATCTCTATGTTGTTTTCATTGTGTCTCTATGTTGTTTTCATCACATCTTTTCATATTTTAAATGATTATTGCCATTTTTTCCCTTGATAAGTTTTGTTTGTTTTTGTTTTTGTTAGGGTTAACCCTAAACAATAATCCCCAGCGACCACACATTAGGTTGTTCTATTGGTACCGCCCCTCATTCTAATTGGCTCTCATGATGATTTGTGAAGCAGCGTCACCACACTGTGGTATGAACGACGACTTCAAGCTAAATGAGTGGCAAAAATGGCAAAAACCAAAGTATTGCAGCAGATAATTCACCTCCAGCGGAAGACCCTGGTTCTGCAGTTTCTTTTCTACAGGGACCTCATGGTAAAGGTTTGAATGCCCTCACACACACACACACACACACACACACACACACACACACACACAGTGTACTCACATTGTCATTGCAGCCTTTGTTATCCTCGTACTTCGTCTCTATGTGGATGGAGAACTTGGGAAGGAAGGAGCACTGTGGATTCATAAAGGACAGATGTTGAACCGACAGGAGAACAAAGCTTTTAAAGAAAGTCGGGTAGTTTTGGTCGATATTTAAAACACCCGACAGTCCTTCGTTTCTTGTAATAATCCAGAAGAAATGATTTGTTTAGAGGGAATAATCTGTGCAAAAGTACTGGTTTCTTTCTTTTTCTGTTACGCCCTGAAAAACAAAAGCCTCCGTCTCCGTCACAACATTGTCCTCTTTTCCCTGGGATTCCCGCCCTCCACCCGCCCTCCACCCGCCTGACTCCTGCTGGCCACAACCAAGACACGTCACATGCATGTGCCTCTCTGTGTGTGTGTGTGTGTGTGTGTGTGTGTGTGTGTCTATAGACAAAGAAAATGTAGGTTTCTGTCGTGAATCAAACAACATCTCTTGGTAGAAGACGTTTCGACTTGAGGATGAAATAAAAACACCACATGCAGTGATATTTTCAGTTACCTTGTGAATTCCCAAATGCAAAATTTAGAAAAATCACAAAATACAGATATATTTTAAAATTATATATGTAAAATTGAAAGGCTTTTTTCTCAAATTTGCCCCTCCCTACAACAGTGATTTGTTTATAGAATTTCAGCTTGAAAACCAATAATATTGCAGCTAAAAATAGAATATTTCAAAAGATATTTTCTTTTTTATATTTTTAGACGGGAGCCACAAGAAATAAAGCACAATTACAAGTAAATAAAAACAACCAAAACACATATCTATATATGTTTGTGTGCAGTTCACCCTCACGGTGCTTGTAGTATACCCAAACAGTACTCTGCCACACCGTACTGTGTTCTGTATACAGATCTGAGAAGTACTGCCATGTGGATACTCACAGTGTACTCTTTGGTCCACAGCGTCAGGTTGGAGCAAAGGAAGAGCAGAAAAGTAGAAAATTAGGAGAAAATTGAATTTTCGCAATGCATAACATGTGACATGTGACAATTTGAAGCACAATGTCACTTTTTTGCCTCTACAGCGTCCCCTCTTCAGTCTCATGCTCAGAAAATTCAACGTGGAGGCACTGTTGGACGTCCTCACGACCTCTACTCGACCTCTACTCGAGTATTAATGAGCCGATTCACAGCGATTTAGCAGATCCGGCCGATAAAAGCCTCTGAATCCACAGTGTACGACGGTTTTAGACTGAACCTGCAGCCACAAGTAGATCATATTCTACATTTTTGTTCTCCACAGGCAGTAATCCCAGCAGTGTCAACAGGAGAATTATTCGTGGAGCTGGAGCTCAGCCCGAATGAGGCCTTTTTCTGTGAAGTTTATTTTAAAATGCACTGAAGCTGCATCGTGACTCGTCTTCTCACTAACAAAACATTCAATACATTTCCAATGAATGTAGTTCTGAGCAAACTGCTTAACAAAAAAAACAAAAAAAACCAGGTAAACCAGTTGATGAGTTTAAGAGCCAGTCCTTCGTGTGACGGCAGAATTAATCCAGTGGCAGCAGACGCTCACCTGTTATGGTGTAAGGGTAGTAGTTCCACGCCTTCTCCGTCACGTAGAAGATCTTCGGAACCACGGCTCGAGCCCAGCTGGGCAACTTACTGCGAAGACAACGGAGACGGACGGAGACGGGAGGGACGGGGTGAAATGATGGAAAACTTGTTCCACAGAGCTTCAGGTAGAAGACGCCATGAAAACACTTTTTAAAAACGAAGGATAGCAGAACATTTCTCATGCACACCGAAGCATAAACGTCTCAACACTTTCAAACCCTTTGGAATCAACTGCCCACAAACAAAAGACACAAACAAAGAGATGAATCCTGAAGAGTTCTAATGTGTGTGGAGTTCAGTGAGTGGCTTTAGGGAACGTCCTGATCAAGAAGAAATGTTAAAAGTGAGAAATTGGTTTATCGAAAAGAAGTTGTCCTTAAATTGGGACAAAACAAACGATATGATTTTCAGTTAATCACAGCAAAATTGATCATGTGAAACTCACAATTGATGGAGCTAGCATAAAAAGAGTCAAGGAAGTTAAGTTTCTAGGTGTTGTTGTAGACGAAAAGTTAAATTGGAAAGCTCATATTGATTATGTAAAAAGCAAAATCAGCAAAAGTATCGGCATTTTATATAAAGTTAGAGCTTTGGGAATCGAATTGATTTGATTTTGTTGAAAAGTGCTAATAGAAACAGATAACACAAGATTAATCTTCTCTCTGTTCCCCTTTGTTCATGTATGGATGACAAATTATTATATATATACATATATATTGTGAAATGGCATGAAATAACATGAACAAATAAATAAATAAAAGTTCTCCGCCTCAGAACACTGGAGCTGCTCCCGGTGACGGCGCCGCCCTACTGGAGGTCCGGGGTTAAAGGCCTCCGGGGCAGAGCATACCAAAGTACTACACGATAAAGTACTGCACGATAAAGTACTGCACGATAAAGTGCTGCACGATAAAGTACTGCACGATAAAGTGCTGCACGATAAAGTGCTGCACGATAAAGTGCTGCACGATAAAGTACTGCACGATAAAGTGCTGCACGATAAAGTACTGCACGATAAAGTACTGCACGATAAAGTACTGCACGATAAAGTACTGCACGATAAAGTACTGCACGATAAAATACTGCACGATAAAGTACTGCACGATAAAGTGCTGCACGATAAAGTACTGCACGATAAAGTACTGCACGATAAAGTACTGCACGATAAAGTACTGCACGATAAAATACTGCACGATAAAGTACTGCACGATAAAGTGCTGCACGATAAAGTACTGCACGATAAAGTGCTGCACGATAAAGTACTGCACGATAAAGTACTGCACGATAAAGTGCTGCACGATAAAGTACTGCACCATAAAATACTGCACGATAAAGTACTGCACGATAAAGTACTGCACGATAAAGTGCTGCACGATAAAGTACTGCACGATAAAATACTGCACGATAAAGTGCTGCACGATAAAGTACTGCACGATAAAGTACTGCACGATAAAGTGCTGCACGATAAAGTGCTGCACGATAAAGTACTGCACGATAAAGTACTGCACGATAAAGTGCTGCACGATAAAGTACTGCACGATAAAGTACTGCACGATAAAATACTGCACGATAAAGTACTGCACGATAAAGTGCTGCACGATAAAGTGCTGCACGATAAAGTACTGCACGATAAAATACTGCACGATAAAGTGCTGCACGATAAAGTACTGCACGATAAAGTACTGCACGATAAAGTGCTGCACGATAAAGTGCTGCACGATAAAGTACTGCACGATAAAGTACTGCACGATAAAGTGCTGCACGATAAAGTACTGCACGATAAAGTACTGCACGATAAAATACTGCACGATAAAGTACTGCACGATAAAGTGCTG
>NC_137652.1:1348983-1401332 GCF_963422515.1 Blennius ocellaris | reverse complement strand
CTCAAGTCTCTCGTCTGGAATCCTCGCTGCATGATCGATCATGTAGCGGCGTGACGCAGCGGCACTCGCCTCTCTCCTGCTCAATACGTCAGATGACGAGGTGCTCCGGCGAGTTGCCGCTCATTAATCTATATATATATATATATAATATAATAGATTAGAGTGTGTCGTCACCGCCACACCGTAGCACCGGCGTCTGGTTCGCTTCACAGGAATCTAAATAAACAAACTTAAAGATCCAAGTTGAATTTCATTCCAACACACTTACATATTTTTGAAATAAAACATGTTGTCAGCAGCCAATCAGGAGCTCCTTTCACCCCTTCAGAGCTCAGACCATTTTTACAATAATGCTTTTGGGCAATGAAGTGGTAAATAGACAGAGATACCACAGGAAGTTAGTCTTTACTTCACAGGGTTGTTTAGAGGAAATACATGTATTTTACATTGTAGGATCTTAGGTCATACAAAACTGAATAGAAGTCAATAAAAAGTCACTTCTACTTCTACTATCAAAAGCAGCAGCGTAAAGCAAGACAGTGTGGAACAAGAAACGACTGTTTGGTAGAAGAGAGGGAAGCGTTCTACTGATGTAGCTCTATAGCAGGGTTTTTGGTTCAAAGGTCAAAAGCAGCACATGAACTCGGAATGTGTTCCTCAGCTTTGGTGAAAGGAAGAGACCATCCCAGGAATGCAAGGAGGTGCGTCTTCCCTCCCGGAACACAACGCCGGTCCAGTCGTCCAGATTTTCATCGGATCCCCGGGGTTCGAGCATCTGCTCTTCATTCCCGGGCTTCCTTACGTCCCCGAGCTTCAGAACATTATTTTCGGACTTTGCGAGGTTCCGCAGGTCGGACTGAGCCCACCGGACCAGGTTCTGGATGGTATGACGCGCATGTGACACGACGGGGAGAGGATGACGAAGGCAGTGGCGTGGATGAAGATTTCTGCAGGTCGGCGATTTCTCATGACGATTTAGCAAAAGCGATCGTCACTGCGCTCCGACTGAATCAGGCAGGAAAGCGATGATGCAGAAGAACCACTGGATCCAAATAATGCATATGTAAATTGCTGTAAATGATTCATGTCAGTCTCTACCCACCTGGAAAGAACCTATGTAAACATATATGTTTTAATATAGGTTTTTGACTATATGTGACATATATAAAATTGACCGTTTTCCTATATTTTATGCACATATATGTACCTATATGCACATATAGGTACATATATGTGCATATATGTACCTATATGCGCATATATGTACCTATATGTTCTTGCATAATTGTTTTTTAGTTAGTTCTTAGTTATTGCCTTGATAATGTATGATAGTTGCCAAAGTGATATATATGTGTGTGTGTGTGTGTGTGTGTGTGTGTGTGTGTGTGTGTGTGTGTGTGTGTGTGTGTGTGTGTGTGTGTGTGTGTGTGTGTGTGTGTGTGTGTGTGTGTGTGTAAATAAAGAAGCCGTACAGGAGACCTATATGGCCTGTATATTCACATATATGCACCTAAATTTTGCCTATATGTGGCATATATATGCATGTATGCAGCATATATATTGTCATATATGTGCATATAAACTGCATATATGCGCATATAGGTTCTTTCCCATGTGGGTATGAACTTCCCTCATTTCGTTATTCTTCACCGCAGCAACACAAGCGTTGGATTGATGAAGCAGAAGAAGGTGAGTGGCTGAGGAGGGAAGGAGGGAAGGAGGGAAGGAGGGAAGGAGGGAAGGAGGGAAGGAGGGAAGGAGGCTCAGGCCGACGCTTCCCATCTGAATCAACAGTCCCGTGGAGACGTGTGGATCCACACGCCGTCCATCTGGACGCCCTCCGCCTCCCTGTGCAGTCCACACCATGAGAGTTAGAGCAGGAGAGCAAAACTCAAGAGGAGGTGAAGGGGAAATGGAGTGAAGAGGGGGAAAAACAAGGAGGGGAGCTGTGGAGGGGCCGGCGGCACAGTGGGATGATTGTGTTTCCAGGCCGGTGACTCCGGAGAAGAGAAGAAGAAGAAGAGAATTTCCCCTGGTCTGAGAGACGACTGCCCTCGTTGCTCTCAGTGAAAACGTCGCTCGCTTTTCAGTTTGGTTTAATTGTGGACGGGAGAGAAGCCAAAGAGCGGCTGAGAGACTTCCAGTTACTGTGGCTTGACAAACTGCTGCGAACAATTAGTACGGGGTTCTATTTGTGCCAAAATTCTGAGCGAGCGAAGGGAAAATATGAGCGCAAAAAAATGAATTGTGCAAGCAACACTAATAGCATTTTGAGGAAATATTTTAAGATTGCGCAAAGAAAAAACTTGACATTGCGCTCAAAATCATTCTGCTCTCTCTCTCTCTCCTCGCTCTCTCTCTCTACACTTCTCACTCCTCTCTCGCCTCTCCTCTCTCACTCTCTCTCTCTCTCTCTCTCTCTCTCTCTCTCTCTCTCTCTCTCTCTCTCTCTCTCTCTCTCTCTCTCTCTCTCTCTCTCTCTCTCTCTCTCTCTCTCTCTCTCTCTCTCTCTCTCTCTCTCTCTCTCTCTCTCTCTCTCATCTCTCTCCTCTCTCTCTCTCTCTCTCTCTCTCTCTCTCTCTCTCTCTCTTCTCTCTCTCTCTCTCTCTCTCTCTCTCTCCTCTCTCTCTCTCTCTCTCTCTCTCTCTCTCTCTCTCTCTCTCTCTCTCTCTCTCTCTCTCTCTCTCCTCTCTCTCTCTCTCTCTCTCTCTCTCTCTCTCTCTCTCCTCTCTACGTCCGCTCAAGTCCTGCTGTGCGCTCGCTCAAAATGTGCAAAAGCCCAAATGTGACACACGGTTGTCCTCCAATCACAGAGATTCGGGGCGGGCGTTGAAATTCTGATTGGTTACTTCTGATTCTGGAAGTGCCTCATAACCAACGAAGAAGAAGAAGAAGAAGAGGGAAAAACAAACTGCGAGGGAAAACAGAAATAAGGAAAACTAAGATAATGATCCTGGATTACAACATGTTTTCCCCTCGCAGTTTGTTTTTCCCTCTTCTTCTTCTTCTTCGTTGGTTATGACGGCACTTCCAGAATCCGAAACAACCAATCAGAATTCAACGCCCGCCCCGAATTTCTGCAGAGGAAGAATCTGAGTGCAGAAATGATTTTTTGAGCGCAATGTCAAGTTTTTCTTTGCGCAATTTAAATATTTCCTCAAAATGCTATTAGTGCGGCTGCACAATTAATGTTTTTGCGCTCAAATTTTCCCATCGCTCGCTCAGAATTTTGGCACAAATAGAACCCCATAAATTAGAAGCAGCTGATTCTCACCATCGGTGACAGAAACTCAACATTCATTTTGACGATTTTTTATGAACCAAGTGTTTAAAGTGAGGCTATTACTCTTTCCTTCCTGGTCAGATTCCTGATGGGGGCGACAGGGAATAACACTCGTTTAGTCTTTCTGTGATTTTAACATTTTCTCACTCGCCACTGAAAGTGGTGGAACATCTGTAAAGCAAATCTATACAACAGTGGCTTAACTTCATCTGACCATGTGATTCAAACCAAGATACAAATGAGATTCTGACATTATGTGAAGTATTTGTCTCGTCAAAACTAATAATGTCATCATTTTGGGCCATTTTCAATCTAATCAAGCCAATGTGACCCAAAATCATATAAATGTTCGCCAAAGATTTAATACACTACATTATTAAATTAGCATCAAAAATCCTTCAAAAACTATGGAAATGAACTGTCTTTTGTAATATTACTGGAAAACTATGGCCGAGTATCACAAACGTACAACAGAGACAAATGGAAGCCAAAATCCAGAGAAACAAGAAATTAAAAGTCAAGTGTTGCAATGTTGTTTATTCTTACTTGGCTTTAAAAAAAACACAAAAAAAGCGAACAGTGGGCAAATATATAAAAACACATAACTGCAGTTCATGTGGATTTTTCTTTATGCCTTTGTGCGTTTTGGCTTCTCAGAAATAAGTGGATGACATCATCACCCGCATTCATTCATTAGAGACAAAGGGATACATGCTGTGCAGAACTCTCGACACTGTGGTTGTTCTATTTACTATTTATCATTGAAAATGGCTAAACTGGCTGTGGCTATTTGCAAGTATTACATTCACAGTTCTTGTTGCTCCAACCCAAAGATTTCCTCCGTCTGGATTCATAGTTACTGCTTCACTGATTGATGGTGTAAAAACTACAGCATCCAGCCTTTACTGCACTGTGCAGTGGAGCGCGACTGAGAGGACAGATTTTAATCTAATGTGTATTCTACTATAATTACACTATTAACTAAGATGACAGTATCGACTGGAGGTACACATCATGCCGACATGAGCCGCTATCTGCTTCATCTGACTGAGAAACAAATCATATTTCACCCAGCCAATTACATTCGCTCAGTGATGAGACACGTCGCGATCCATCATTGGCTGAAAGAATAAAAAGTAATGTCCCCAGAAAGTGGACCGGATGGATGGATGGACAGGAAAACTGGAACCTCCTCAACACAAGAGGATTGATTTACAGTCATCGAGTGTTGCTGCAGCGGCTAATCTATCACAGATTACCCGTCTTATTGCATTTTGCCTGGAACAGATTGAAAGATGGACGATTAGGGAATCATCACGCTGGACTGCACTCTTCTGACCTCCTGCTGAGAAGAGATGGAAAGTTTTTTTGGGGAATAAGATGTATAGTTTGATCCCTAAATTTAAAATCCTCTTGGTGATGCCACTGAATCAGAATCCACGTTGGTTGAGAGTTGTGCTTAATCACTTTATTCATGTGTGGATACTGGAGCAGTGGACTCAGTCAGGATTACAATCGCTCTATAGCTTTAGTCTTTCTTCCCCACCTCATACAGTCGGATCTAACTTGACGCGTCTCTCCTGCAACATCCTGCAGGATTTGTACCTGCGGAGCTGGAAGTTCGCGGCTTGTGCTTCCTGTTCCCATCAAGTCTGCAGGAAGTGGAGCGCGTTGCTATCTAACCGTCAACTCTTTCTTTTGTTTGCTCTCCATTTCCGTTCCTGTGATCCACTAACATGGCTGCTATCAGAAATCTTTGTCTGGATCAGTTGATTGTCCCTTAAGTTTGTTTTCCTTTGGAATTGTTGGGTTTTCCCTCCACATTTCTGAAAGTGCCGTGAGATGGCTTTTATTTTGACACGGGGCCATATAAATCAACGTGCAATTGAATTCCGACGTGCATCTTTTGAGGAAGGAGCGAAAGAAAGGGACTCGTCGACACAAACACAGAAGCATCAGGGAGGAGATAATTAACCTTCAGTGAAGAGGCGGCACAGCCCTCCAGTTGAACGTCAATGTGAGGCAGCAGCTACAACAATGGCTCTGATAATCACCGTGTTCCTCTTGTAGCAGGCCACTTTCATTTCCCAGCGAGGCCAAAACACAGAGAGCACCTTGCGCTTGGCAGGTGGCACGACTTCACATAGAAGAGAAACCTGCCACCGTCCCGCGGGCTCATGTGATTCCTGCAGCTCTGAAGAAGTGAGCCGAGCGTATTTAAAGAGAAAGAAAGAAACATCCAGGTCTCACAGCCTGACTGAGCGAGCGGAGAGTTCCCTCCAAGCCTGTGTGGAAAGAGCGTGACTGTGATGACACTCTGAGGACCGGCGGTGAGGAACAGAAAGGTGGCTTACCGTATTTTTCCGCACTATAAGGCACCTAAATACCTCAAATTTTCTCAAAAGCTGCCAGTGCGCCTTATAACCCAGTGCGCCTTATATATGGAAGAATTGCTCTACTCCAGACTGTTATTTGACAGCTGAACAACCAGAAGCTTTTATTTTGACAACGGGATGTTCAGAGCGGACGACACTCCACACAACACCTTCATCACTCATGTTGCACACCAACATTCTAACAACCAAAATAAACTAGATGAAATAATGACTCCCTAAACTGGGAACAAAAACACATAAACACAATCAGCACAACACCAGCCCAACAACGACCCACAATAACCTCCAACAACACAAAACATGATTCCCATCATGCCTTGCATCCTGAGCTCCTCGGTGCAGCCGATAGCTGCAATGAATTATGGGAGTTTCTGTTTGTGGTGTTTTAAATGCAATTATTGGGGGTTCTATTTGGTTTGTGGTGTCGGTAATAATTGTGTTGTGTTGTGTTTTTGTTGCTTAGTTCATGTAGTTTAGTTTATTAGCGGTAGTTGTAAGTTGTCAACCAGCAGTGAAGAAGGTTTAGTGTGTAGTGTCCTCCTGGCATAGGCTGCAGGTAGGACTATCAAAATAAAGTACGTGCACCTCTCTGGGTGTTAGAATCAGTGGAAAATGTAACCTAATGGCTTTGAGCTATAAAGGTTATGACCACTGGTCTATTCCATGGCGCCTTATAGGGCGGTGCGCCTTATATATGAACAAAGTTGTAAATTATGTCAATCAATGTAGGTGCGCCTTATAATCCGGTGACCTTATAATGTGGGAAATACGGTACTCTTTTTTCTTTCTTTTTTGTTTAGCAGCTGAAAGTTGACCTAACGTCACATCAGTGAGTATGAGTCATGTGGTTCACTGCCAGTCCCGACAGGAAACACAGTGCGAGGGAGCTGATGGCGGTTGCAGCAGGTATATCCCACCTGACTGGAACGTTAAATAAACCAAAGAAAAAGATAGATTAAGTCTCACACCAACTCAACAAGCCAGATTGAACTGAGCCACAAAATATCCTTCAAATCAGCAGTTCTCTACCATTTCAGTACAACAGGTCCTAAACCCCAGACGTTCCACTGCACTTCTGTTCTTTAGGCTCAGTGTTGCTCCACTCGGCGGGTTTCCTCTGATATAAGGCCTTTTAACACTCGTCCAGTCAATTTAGAACGGTTTAGGTCGAATTGGACCTGTTTTGACGTTTGAAAACAGGAAATTATTAATTCACCAAGGTCTGACCTGTTTCTGTGGGTACAAGTCAATAAAAGGGTGGTGAAGCTCAATTGGGTTTTATGTTTTTAGGTCTTTATGTGAACCGGAGTGAGAACAGATGTTTTTTTTATCCCACTCAATGTGAGGGCTGTACAACAGTCCCACTACAAAAAATGTCGTACTTTTTGTTTTTCAATGAGTGATTAAAAGCACTTTGCATATGTTTCATGGGCTGAACTGGTTAAATACAGCAGAGCAACAGGTCATTTAATGGTGTACTACATTAATCCACACTCTCTCTCCAACACGCTGTCACGCCAAAATACTGAATATTATAATAAATACATATTATTGTAACAAATAAATATGACGCAAAAGACGACCATCCTTCTGAACCCCGTGTTTGGGAGCAGAGCGGCGTCTCATGCATGCGGCGCGGCGATTCGGCAACGCAGGATTAAGAAACACCGGATTACTTCCACCCGCCAGGTTCTGCAAAATTGATTAGCAAATTAATTTCTTATGAAGTTTCTCAACAAATTATATGGTGAAACTCGTCACCATGCAGCTAAAATCGTTTTTACATCATTCATTACTCATCAGGGCAAATGCACACGCACACGCACACGCACACACACACACACACACACACACACACACACACACACACACACACACACACACACACACACACACACACACACACACACACACACACACACACACACACACACAGGTGGTGGATTGTACTGGACAACATCAACTGTCCTGTGCAGCCCCACTGGTTTGCAGGTCAAACAAACAAATTTGATGTTTAATCGAGTTAAAGATGTCATTTTATTTTCATATGAAACAACTTCCAACAACAGCTTTTGCACATAAAGGCTCCAGACCACATCTGGACTCGGACGTTCTCCTAAAGAGGCAATAACCACTGCAGCACTGTGCAGATCAGCATTTTACGTTGATGTGTGAATAAAACCACTGACATGTCTGTTTTAATAAAGAAGGACCATCATTAGTGATGCATCTATAGATGTGAGCTTAAATTGACAACAAACCTCAAAGTTCCTTCAACAAAATAAGAAACGGCTGGTGAGTCAGTCTCAGTGAGAATGTGGTTTTTCAGCGTCATCACAGGAAGCCAGACCAAACAAGCGGCGAAAATTGCATTTGAATGGAAGTCGTGGAAGAGAAGTGAAGTGGTGTATTGATTTTGACAGGTGCCTTGACCTTTAAGTGAAAGCAGCTGAGCGGACGTGTCCGTCCGCCTGCGACCCAGACCCGGACCTGCCGGCCAGCTGAGGCACACGGCCGGGGAAACACATCTGGCCTCCGCTGGACAACCGCCGGTCACTCTGGACATTACCACTCATCATGTCCTCCTTCACTGCCGCCTGGGTTCCACCGGCTGAGTGGGTTCTAGTGACGAGAAGAACAATCCTACAACAACAATCACTTCAAAGTTTGGGACGCAAATTTGTAAACGGATATTTTTCACCCTGTATAAGTTTAAAGTCAAGTGGCAGAAGCAGTAATGAGAGGAAATCACAACAGCTGATCTGTTTCTGCAGACTGAAGAAAGACTGAAGCATTCAAGTGAAACTGTGTGTAGAGTGTAGAGCAGTGTGTGTAGAGTGTAGAGCAGTGTGTGTAGAGTGTAGAGCAGTGTGTGTAGAGTGTAGAGCAGTGTGTGTAGAGTATAGAGCAGTGTGTGTAGAGTATAGAGCAGTGCGTGTAGAGTATAGAGCAGCGTGTGTAGAGTATAGAGCAGTGTGTGTAGAGTGTAGAGCAGTGTGTGTAGAGTATAGAGCAGTGTGTGTAGAGTGTAGAGCAGTGTGTGTAGAGTATAGAGCAGTGTGTGTAGAGTGTAGAGCAGTGTGTGTAGAGTGTAGAGCAGTGTGTGTAGAGTATAGAGCAGTGTGTGTAGAGTGTAGAGCAGTGTGTGTAGAGTGTAGAGCAGTGTGTGTAGAGTATAGAGCAGTGTGTGTAGAGTGTAGAGCAGTGTGTGTAGAGTATAGAGCAGTGCGTGTAGAGTATAGAGCAGCGTGTGTAGAGTGTAGAGCCGTGTGTGTAGAGTGTAGAGCAGTGTGTGTAGAGTGTAGAACAGTGTGTGTAGAGTGTAGAACAGTGTGTGTAGAGTATAGAGCAGTGTGTGTAGAGTGTAGAGCAGTGTGTGTAGAGTGTAGAGCAGTGTGTGTAGAGTATAGACCAGTGTGTGTAGAGTGTAGAACAGTGTGTGTAGAGTATAGAGCAGTGTGTGTAGAGTATAGAGCAGTGTGTGTAGAGTGTAGAGCAGTGTGTGTAGAGTATAGACCAGTGTGTGTAGAGTATAGAGCAGTGTGTGTAGAGTGTAGAGCAGTGTGTGTAGAGTATAGAGCAGTGTGTGTAGAGTGTAGAGCAGTGTGTGTAGAGTATAGAGCAGTGTGTGTAGAGTACAGAGCAGTGTGTGTAGAGTATAGAGCTGTGTAGAGTGTAGAGCAGTGTGTGTAGAGTACAGAGCAGTGTGTGTAGAGTGTAGAGCAGTGTGTGTAGAGTATAGAGCAGTGTGTGTAGAGTGTAGAGCAGTGTGTGTAGAGTATAGAGCAGTGTGTGTAGAGTGTAGAGCAGTGTGTGTAGAGTGTAGAGCAGTGTGTGTAGAGTATAGAGCAGTGTGTGTAGAGTACAGAGCAGTGTGTGTAGAGTGTAGAGCAGTGTGTGTAGAGTATAGAGCAGTGTGTGTAGAGTATAGAACAGTGTGTGTAGAGCGTAGAGCAGTGTGTGTAGAGTGTAGAGCAGTGTGTGTAGAGTATAGAGCAGTGTGTGTAGAGTGTAGAGCAGTGTGTGTAGAGTGTAGAGCAGTGTGTGTAGAGTATAGAGCAGTGTGTGTAGAGTACAGAGCAGTGTGTGTAGAGTGTAGAGCAGTGTGTGTAGAGTATAGAGCAGTGTGTGTAGAGTACAGAGCAGTGTGTGTAGAGTATAGAGCAGTGTGTGTAGAGTATAGAGCAGTGTGTGTAGAGTACAGAGCAGTGTGTGTAGAGTGTAGAGCAGTGTGTGTAGAGTGTAGAGCAGTGTGTGTAGAGTACAGAGCAGTGTGTGTAGAGCAGTGTGTGTAGAGTACAGAGCAGTGTGTGTAGAGTATAGAACAGTGTGTGTAGAGTACAGAGCAGTGTGTGTAGAGTATAGAGCAGTGTGTGTAGAGCAGGGATATACAAGCCACGTGTGCTTGGCGCTGCAGCAGTGACATAATCAGTCAACACCCAGATATTAGATACTTTTCACTTTTCTCCAAAGTGATTCTATTTCTGAACTCGTCACTGACGGCGCCGTCGCACCAACACGTTCATTCCCTTGAGAAAAAAAAAAGAGCGTTGAAGAGCTTTAGGAGAGAATTATTGTGGAAAGCTGCAGGTCCTCATTAATATCCTGCCGCATGAGGATTTCAGTCTCATTACCAAGATAAATGGAATATTCCAGATTGGTTGCACAGATTCTTTGACAGCTTTGATGTTTCGAATCCAACAAATCTCCTCCGACCTAGAGAACAGCACACGCCTTTGGAAAGCAGCACGCTGCCACGTAATTGTATTGCCTTCAATACGGATCGGTAAATACAAAGTAGAACAATTGACTGGACCAAAGAACTTGTGAGTCAAAAGAATGGCATGCACCCTCTGGACACTTATGCAATCTAATGTGATCCAGCAGGGCGGCGCTCCCCGAAACTCCCTTTTTACAAACGTGAGGAGCTCAAGTTTGTATCAGCAAAGTTTTGGTGCCGTTGAATTGTAGTTTGCAGTAAATCAGACATTAGAGGGGGAAGTACACTGTGTGCTCATAAGATCATAACATCCAGTCATAACATTATCCTGCCCGATCATAACATTCTTCTGCCCAATCATAACATTATCCTGCCCGATCATAACATTATCCTGCCCAATCACAACATTATCCTGCCCGATCTTAACATTATCCTACCCGATCATAACATTATCCTGCCCGATCATAACATTATCCTACCCGATCATAACAGTATCCTGCCCAATCATAACATTATCCTACCCGATCGTAACATTATCCTGCCCGATCATAACATTATCCTACCCGATCATAACATTATCCTGCCCAATCATAACATTATCCTACCCGATCATAACATTATCCTGCCCGATCATAACAGTATCCTGCCCGATCATAACAGTATCCTGCCCAATCATAACATTATCCTACCCGATCATAACATTATCCTACCCGATCATAACATTATCCTACCCGATCATAACATTATCCTGCCCCATCATAACATTATCCTGCCCAATCATAACATTATCCTGCCCGATCGTAACATTATCCTGCCCGATCATAACATTATCCTACCCGATCGTAACATTATCCTACCCGATCGTAACATTATCCTGCCCGATCGTAACATTATCCTACCCGATCATAACATTATCCTGCCCGATCATAACATTATCCTGCCCCATCATAACATTATCCTGCCCAATCATAACATTATCCTGCCCGATCGTAACATTATCCTGCCCGATCATAACATTATCCTGCCCCATCATAACATTATCCTGCCCAATCATAACATTATCCTGCCCGATCGTAACATTATCCTGCCCGATCATAACATTATCCTACCCGATCGTAACATTATCCTGCCCGATCGTAACATTATCCTACCCGATCATAACATTATCCTGCCCGATCATAACATTATCCTGCCCCATCATAACATTATCCTGCCCAATCATAACATTATCCTGCCCGATCGTAACATTATCCTGCCCGATCATAACATTATCCTACCCGATCATAACATTATCCTACCCGATCATAACATTATCCTGCCCGATCATAACATTATCCTGCCCGATCGTAACATTATCCTGCCCGATCATAACATTATCCTACCCGATCGTAACATTATCCTGCCCGATCGTAACATTATCCTACCCGATCATAACATTATCCTGCCCGATCATAACATTATCCTGCCTGAAAGTTTATATACGTCTCAAACTAACATGATTCTCCAGGCGATATACGAATATATAGTACAAATACAGATGTGACTGACTGGACCTGACCACCAGCTTTAGTGCCAGTATTCCTATTATTCCTGAGTATTGCAGTTAATGATCAGTACTGTAGTTATCTGGTGTAGATCTCAATGGTTCCCAGAACATTTGTTTTGTGTGTTTGTTGGTCGATTGGTGTGTGTAAAACAGTCTTTATTGTATTTATATTGCGGCAGTGAGCACTGTAAAACAGTTTGTACTGAACACACAGCTTTGCAGTGAAAACGCTTTGAGTGCAGAATTCAAACCTTCATCGTCGACACACGGCTGCTCTGAAATGGACCGGTCATCTCACTACAACAGACTCAGGTGATAATCTCTTCGATGATGTTTGCCTTGGATTAAAAGATCAACTTGCATGTTATTGACTTTTAAAACCTCTTTAAAAAAAAAGCTATTGTGTTTATCCAAGAGGAAAACATGGGCAGTGACGCAACCTGAACATCAGCAGATATGGAATGAAGGTCAGGCGTACACAGAAACTAATGTGTGAGGGACGAGTTTGCCTGTAAAAACCACAGGGAGAGGGAGAACGAAGAGGCTCCTGCTACAGCTTGGTTGAGCTGACTCAGCATTTTTTTCCCACCTTGGACAGAAGCCAAAAGATTGCAGAAGCCAAACAATCGTGAGTGTGTGAGGAAGCACCTCCGATCGGGTTCAGCTGATGCGGCATCAGAAGCAGCAGCGTATCTTGTGGACTGGTGAGGATCAGTATTTGATTGTGTATCTCGCCCACACAGGAGGCAACAGCATGGAAGCTCCTTTTCCGCTTCCTGCTTGACCTTACGCGACTTGCACCAAAACAACCCACATGGAAAGAACCTATATGAGGACATATGCACATATATGCTGCATATATGCACATAAATGCTCCATATATGCACATATACGACAATATATATGCTGCATATATGCACATAAATGCTCCATATATGCACATATACGACAATATATATGCTGCATATATGCACATATATGCTGCATCTATGCATATATATGCCACATATAGGCAAAATTGAGGTGCATATATGTGAATATACAGGCCATATAGGTCTCCTGTACTGCTTCTTTATTTCCACACATGGAAAGAACCTATATAAACATATATGTTTTAATATAGGTTCTGATATAGGTTTTGAATATATGCGATATATATAAAATTGGCCATTTTCCTATATTTTATGTACATATGTATGTATATATGCGCATATATGTACATATAGGTACATATATGTACTTATAGGTACATATATGTACTTATATGTACTATATAGGTACCTATATGTACATAAAATATAGGAAAACGGCCAATTTTATATATATCGCATATATTCAAAACCTATATCAAAACCTATATTAAAACATATATGTATATATGGGTTCTTTCCATGTGGGAATAACTCGGGTAAATAACATTATTCTTGTAGGTGGCGTTATAACCTGGAAAAATAGTTTTTAGCTTTTATCATTGACAGAACACCCGAAATCTAACAATAATGTGGTATCATCTAAGAAAACCAGGGACTCGTTAATCGTAACCTTACTAGTAACTCGTCTCTGGTTTTCTAAGGACAAGCCTGAGAAAATAGGTACAAAACTCTTAAAGCAAGCGGTCAATACAAGCAATTTGTGCTGAGACTTGATATCTGATGTCAAAGAAGACCTGAAGCAAATAAGTAAATAAAGTGTCCCGAGCAGACCAGTGGCGGCGAGGACGGGGAGGAAGGAGAGGGCGATAATGAAAGACAGAATAGGTGAGAGAAAGACAAAGACGGACAGAGCGAAAAGGAACCTGACAGACAGACGGACGGCTGAACGGAGGGAATAATAGAGGCATAAACCCGAGATCAGGAGGGGAAAAAAGCACGAGAGAATCTGGATTTTGAGGAGAAAATTGGAAGAATGGTCGAGGCTGCAAACAAGAAACAAGGAGGAGGAAGTGAGGAGATGCACGGAGAGGAAGGTGAGCTGCAGGAAGTAGAGCGAGGAGGAAAGAGGAAGCAGATAAAGAGGATTGTTCCTGACTGGACGGAGCCTCGCCGGCCGACACAGGGACTGTAAATCCCCCCGAAACTTGAGAGGATGTAAACAAACCATGAGCCTGCTCCACCTCGTCCTCGTCCTCGTCCTCGTCCTCGTCCTCGTCCTCACACCCACACGTGTGCAGCCTTACTTGTGCGGCCCAAGCACTTACGTAATGATCTCCCAGCTCGTACCTCGTCACCGTGAACCCGGAGCCTCCTGATCACTTCTCCCCTCTGTCAACGTTCAACCAACACTTAACGGTCCTCACAAGTGCAGCACACCCTCACCGCAGTGAAACATCAGCCGTGCAAAACGGCGCAGAGGCGTTGACCTCGGAGGTTTAAAGGAATTAAACATATATAAACATCCAGAGGATGAGGAAGCACTCCCACTCTGTGCTCCTGCGCCGTGAGGAGACGACGGGAAAACCAGCCTTTTCTTCTGGGCTGGAGGAAAAGGCTGGATTTCCAGTCGTCTCCTCATGACTATGGGGTTATATTTGTGCCAAAATTCTGAGCGAGCGATGGGAACATTTGAGCGCAGAAAAATTAATTGTGCAAGCGCACTAATAGCATTTTGAGGAAATGTTTAAATTGCGCAAAGACAAACTTGAGATTGCGCTCAAAAATCATTTCTGAGCTCAGATTCTTCCTCTGCGCTCAACCTCTCTCTCTCTCTCTCTCGCTCAACCTCTCTCTCTCTCTCTCTCTCTCGCTCAAATCTCTCCACCTCCGCTCAAGTCCTGCTGTGCGCTCGCTCAAAATGTGCAAAAGCCCAAATGTGACAGACACAAGTTGTCCTCCAATCACAGAAGAAGAGGGGAAAACAAACTGCGAGGGAAAACAGAAAAAAGGAAAACTAAAGATAATGATCCTGGATTACAACATGTTTTCCCTCGCAGTTTGTTTTTCCCTCTTCTTCTTCTTCTTCTTCTTCGTTGGTTATGAGGCACTTCCAGAATCAGAAGTAACCAATCAGAGTTCAAGGCCCGCCCCAAATTTCTGTGATTGGTGGACAACTGTGTCTGTCACATTTGGGATTTGGACATTTTGAGCGAGCGCACAGCAGGACTTGAGCGGACGTGGAGAGATTTGAGCGAGAGAGAGAGAGAGAGAGAGAGAGAGAGAGAGAGAGAGAGAGAGAGAGAGAGAGAGAGAGAGAGAGAGAGAGAGAGAGAGAGAGAGAGAGAGGTTGAGCACGCAGAGGAAGAATCTGAGCTCAGAAATGATTTCTGCAATCTCAAGTTTGTCTTTGCGCAATTTAAATATTTCCTCAAAATGCTTTTAGTGCGCTGCACAATTAATGTTTTTGCGCTCAAATTTTCCCATCGCTCGCTCACAATTTTGGCACAAATATAAGCCCATACATGACGCACACACACACACACACACACACACACACACACACACACACACACACACACACACACACACACACACACACACACACACACACACACACACACACACACACACACACACACACACACACACACACACACACACAGCAGCTTTCACTGCTCCACTCCATTAAAAAGAGCCTATGTGAGTCCGTATGGTTGTTTTCCCTCCAGCGTTCATGTTAATCCTTCAGGCATATGGACGGAGGATTTACTTCCATCCCAACAGCTTTTCTTTGCTTCTGTGTTCTCAGCACAGGTCAGGTCAGATATGGGAACACATGCTGCTGCACACTTCCACCGCGTGGACCCCGACGCTCCACCCTACTGGGAGGCCCCCGGGGCCCACCCACCTCCAGACCCCCTGCAGGGAAACGTAGACCCACAGAGGTGAAGCTTTAGCTCATCGTGCGGGTTGGTCCTTCTCCTCAAAACCCCGTCGAGTCCGTCTTGGTTCACCACACATTCCTACCATCAGCATTAAGAAGTGCATGAAGGAAGTGGTCCTGAGGAAATACAGTCGTCGTCTCGGACGATTAAAATACCAGAGGAAAGAAATCAGACTAAGATTCATTCTCCGGGCACCAAGAAGATCTGCTTCCATTGTTGGCAAGTCCTGTAAATTGATAATAATATCTGTATTGTTCTGAACATATATGCTGAATGGCAAAAACGACTTCCATACAATAAACGTGTGTTAGAAAATAAGAATGTTTTTTTAAAAGGGGCTAAAAGTGAAATTGCAAAACCACACAAACACGTTGGAATACTTCACCAGAAAAAAGTCATTTTAATGATGATATAAAAGGAAAAACATTTATTTCAACAAATGTATTAAGCTTAATTTAACTCAGTTTTCTTATGGGGGAAAAACATGAATAGAATTTAATCCCAAAGGCCTAATCCATGAGCATGCATGCCGTTTTTAACCAATATTTTCCTTCAAATGTTCAATTTGTCAAATTTAAAACAAAGATTTCAACCCTCTTTCTTGTTTATAAGTTTGGGTAACAAATCATGATAATCTGAATTAAAGACTCATTTTCTTATAATCTCTATAAAACTCAACGTGAACTCTTTTTCTGCTCAGTGGGTTTCTAAGAGTTACGAGCAACTCAACATTTGCATTCGCCTCATCAGATTACCGTTGGAATCCAGTGGTAATCCCCTAAACAAGATTGAAACCAACTTAAGTGCGATGATAGTTAAAACATAAGCATTTAAATATTCTATAAAAGAACACATGACTTGACTGTCGTTGCCAGTCAGCAGAGCTGGACGCTCCTCAGGCCAGGGAGTGGAACTCGTGCGACAAACCTCACGCCACGACGGCCCGACGGTACTTTGGTCGGTTCACGTGGCGCATTTTTCCACTGACAGGAAGTCGGTCACTTGTGCTTGACGCACTCGCAGGTCAACTGATTCCACACGTATAAACTCCGGTGCCGATATCTGCATCGCCATCAGCAGCTTTGGTTTTGGTCAGAAGGAAAAGCTGCGGCATTGCGAGTTTGCAAAGTTCCACACATTAGCCAAATGCAATCTTCACCGTTGGAGCACGCTGCTGCAGCTGCAGACGTCAGGGAGGGAACGCACGGAACCAATCGATGCTGCGTGACACAAGGCTGCACAAGGGCCGCCACTGTGTGGCTTCACAAGACGCTTCCAGCCACTGCTGGAGCCACGGAGGGCCGCTTTCACTTTACATGAGCTGGGAAGCTTCTGATGTATGAGCTCAACAACAAAGCTCTGGGTTAGAACTCAGTGTGTGACAGGAGCCAGGAGGAGAAGACCTCGACTCCCATTCAGATACCATACAGGAGGAGGAGGAGGAGGAGGAGGAGGAGGAGGAGGAGGAGGAGGGGGAGGAGGAGGAGGAGGACGAGGAGGGAGAGGAGGAGGAGGAGGAGGAGGAGGAGGGGGAGGAGGAGGACGAGGAGGAGGAGGAGGAGGGTCATCTGAATGCTAGGGTTAGCTCTGGACTGCCCGAGTCTACGGCTTTTATACGTCTCCACACAACCAAATTCTCTCATGTGCAACCTCATCGTACCTCCCTGACTCAGCGTTTCATTCTCTCTCTCTCTCTCTCTCTCTCTTTCTCTCTCATCATACCTCTCTGACTCAGTGTTTCATTCTCTCTCTCTCTCTCTCTCTCTCATCATACCTCCCTGACTCAGTGTTTCATTCTCTCTCTCTCTCTCTCTCTCTCTCATCATACCTCCCTGACTCAGTGTTTCATTCTCTCTCTCTCATCGTACCTATCTGACTCAGTGTTTCATTCTCTCTCTCTCATCATACCTCCCTGACTCAGTGTTTCATTCTCTCTCTCTCATCGTACCTATCTGACTCAGTGTTTCATTCTCTCTCTCTCATCATACCTATCTGACTCAGTGTTTCATTCTCTCTCTCTCTCTCTCTCTCTCTCATCATACCTCCCTGACTCAGTGTTTCATTCTCTCTCTCTCATCGTACCTATCTGACTCAGTGTTTCATTCTCTCTCTCTCTCTCTCTCTCTCATCATACCTCCCTGACTCAGTGTTTCATTCTCTCTCTCTCTCTCTCTCATCGTACCTATCTGACTCAGTGTTTCATTCTCTCTCTCTCATCGTACCTATCTGACTCAGTGTTTCATTCTCTCTCTCTCTCTCTCTCTCTCTCATCATACCTCCCTGACTCAGTGTTTCATTCTCTCTCTCTCATCGTACCTCTCTGACTCAGCGTTTCAATCTCTCTCTCTGTCTCTCTCTCTCTCTCTCTCTCTCATCGTACCTCTCTGACTCAGCATTTCATTCTCTCTCTCTCTCTCTCTCTCTCTCTCTCATCATACCTATCTGACTCAGCGTTTCATTCTCTCTCTCTCTCTCTCTCTCTCTCTCTCTCTCATCGTACCTATCTGACTCAGCGTTTCATTCTCTCTCTCTCTCTCTCTCTCTCTCTCTCTCTCTTCGTACCTATCTGACTCAGCGTTTCATTCTCTCTCTCTCTCTCTCTCTCTCTCTCTCTCTCTTCGTACCTATCTGACTCAGCGTTTCATTCTCTCTCTCTCTCTCTCTCTCTCTTCGTACCTCTCTGACTCAGCGTAATTGTGGAATCATTCCACTTCGCCGTCTTTTCATTGTCACTTCCTTTTTATCCCACAAAGTCTCTCTCACCTCCATGTTGTTCCTCGGAGCTCTTCAACATTCAATTTGTCCTGCGTTTTCACACTCCTCCACACACGTTTCCCTCCCCTCCGTCGCCGTGACTGCAGATGAAGTGACACCCTGGGAGTCGAGGGGATGAATAGGAGGAATGTTCCAGAAGGATGGGTGTTTTGTTAGTGGGCTTTAGAATTTAGTTCCTGAGGACAAACTTTGAAACCCGGAACCGAAGTCTGTAGCATGAGAAGTATCACAAACCATCACTGTCAGTGCAAAGTGATCTTTACAGACGTCTTGTACACAGACCGGCTTCTCGTTTGATGATTCGAACACAACGAAGCTGGAGACAGTGACTCAAAATGTCATGAACTCAAATGTCGCCACCTGAAACTTAATTAGCCGCTGTAATTCTGAAACATGCATAGCGAGAACAATAAGCGGTGGACATGCTGGCGACGGTGGTGCCAGTGTGACGGCCGGCCTCCAGGAGACCGCCCAGCATTAACAGCAGCATTAACAGCAGCATTAACAGCAGCTTAATTCCACGAGTGAAGTAAAAATCTGAGGCGAGCAAACATCAGTGCCGGAGCAACGCTCAGTTCTTTCAACTGGAACGTCCCGGTCCACAAGGGAAGGTGGAAGTCACAAAATCACTGTTATTGAAAAGTTCTAATCGTTGTGAAAATGTGCTTTTCTTTTTTTTCCCCGAAGTCAATTTCGGTGTGGAAATCACACAAACAATTCAAAGTGAAGACGAACCCTTTTCTCCTGTTTCGGGTGTTGATCTACACGACGGAGCCTCGAAAAACTTTCTGAAAATGTCCAAGTACTCGCTATAATTAACACTTACAGCCTTCTAACGCCATATTTGTGTGAGTTCATTACAAAAACAAAGAACAGCACCCACTGGTGGCCCGACATGATATTGTTTGAAGATTTTCTGCTACTTACATGCAAACAGACATTGTTTTCAAAAATGTTGACGTGTAAATGCATTTTTTTTAAATGAAAACACAAAAATGAGGTGTTTTCTCTTCTAAACGGGGTTTTAGTGAAGTAAACCTAAAACTGTAATATTCCTGGTTCAAGTCCCTGGACATGCAGAGGGAACTTTATGTCGCCCCTGAACCGTGTTCACCCTCATCGCCACCACTAGGGGCAGTATGAGCCAGGACATAGCTACGCCCTGTGTGTTCCACCGTGGCGGTCCACTGCTCCATCGGCGTGGCCAGACCGTGTACACGTGATGAATACAGGAATGTGTTCGTCCAGCTGTTGCTCATCGAGATATCGATAATAACGTCATGATTCAAAATGCGACACAGCTTCATGCAGTAAAAGCAGCAAGGCTGAAAGTCAAAACTTTGAATTCCGGCGGCTGCTGGGATTTCTCATCACAACAGGGAAGGAGTGTGTGCATGTTTGGAACACGCTCATTATTTCTCGCTGCAGTGATGTTTATAACTGAATATGACGAGCAGGCAGAAGCGCTCAGACGCTCACCCCGTGTGCAACGCCCCCGAGTCACGAGCCTCGGGGGTTTCTCAATATATACATAGGAGGTGGTGATTCATAGGCTGACGACATGTGGGAACACCTGCAAGCGACACACGGGCTCTATATTCGGCCCGACATACACAAGATGCTGTCAGGTCACCTTGATCGTGATCTATGTGCCGTTAGAACGCCTTCATGGTTCAAATCAACGTGTTTGAAAGGAGATCCACTAAACGACAGCAGCTGTGCAAATGGCGTGACCACGTAAAGCACAGAATGATTCTCATCTGCTGCTGGGGGGAAATGTTTAGAGTTCACAAGGCCGCCGACACGTCGGAATGTCTTGTTTTCCTGATGAACACGGCTTGTAAGAATAATAATAATAAACAATTAAAAACAAAACTGCAATATTCAACAATGTCTTTGTGTTTTTCAGTGATAGTTGTGGGCAGAACATCACACAAGATGCTGCTGGAGCTTTGAAGTGGATCAATGTGGCTCATTGCTCACTTGTTGTTTTGTTGCTGCAACACAAAGCAAGTCAAGGACATGAAAGTGAGGCTGAAGCTTCACGTCGTCCAACCTGCAGCCCAGAGTACACTGTGTGTGTGTGTGTGTGTGTGTGTGTGTGTGTGTGTGTGTGTGTGTGTGTGACTGCAGCTCTGCAGGAGCAGCTGAGTGAGTGAGTGAGTGAGCGAGCGAGCGAGCGAGCGAGTGAGCGAGTGAGTGAGCGAGCGAGCGAGTGAGTGAGCGAGCGAGCGAGTGAGTGAGTGAGTGAGCGAGTGAGTGAGTGAGCGAGTGAGTGAGTGAGCGAGTGAGTGAGTGAGCGAGTGAGTGAGCGAGTGAGCGAGCAGAACTTCAACCAAAAGGTCACAATGGGTGAAGGCAGCTTTGATGGGAACCCCCACTGAGGTGTGTGTGTGTGTGTGTGTGTGTGTGTGTGTGTGTGTGTGTGTGTGTGTGTGTGTGTGTGTGTGTGTGTGTGTGTGTGTGTGTGTGTGTTATTTTTAGCCTGGCTGGTTGAAGCTTTACTTCACCACCAATCAATTGCAGAGCCTCCTTGTATTCCCCTCCCAGTGCTACACACACATACACGCGCACGCACGCACGCACGCACACGCGCACGCACGCACGCACACATCGTTTCTTCTGCTCTCCTATTAATTCCTCTTCTGTTCCTTGTCCACACATACAAAGGGTGTAATAAATAGTCCATTGCCTGTTTTACGAGAAATCAAAATGTTCTATTCAATAATTTACACACAATTGATCGACTTTGCAAAGCCTCAACGATCAGAACACCGGGGCGGCTGTTTGAATGAGACGATTTAAACTTCTTCATTTTTAACGTTTTTCTGCATGGACTTAATGAAAGCTGTTCAAATTTATCGAAATGTATAGAAGCTTTTTAACATCCACCTTTATAAAACGGTGTATTTACAAGCTTCTGAAGCCTTTCAAAGTGTAACCGCCGTACTAGATTTAATTCACCGACATCAGGAAGCTTCCGTTGATGCAGTGGTGCCTTGCTCCAGAGCAGCACCGCCGACGTCTCGCCTTGTTTTCATCCTCCAAAGGTTGTTGTTTGTCTGCAGTGACCAATGAAACACTAACCCAATAATATTCCCGGCGCTGACAGGATGGAATTCAGGGGGCCATCGGGGGAGCAAGCCTGTAATGGGAGACTCGCCGGTTCGAATCCCACCAGGTCCCTGAGCAAAGCTGTAAAAGCCCACCAGCGCTCCGTCGAGATGGAGGGAAGTTTCACTCTGGACAGTCGTGTTTGATTCTTCATTTTGTGTTCAAGTTATTGAATAAAATCAAATGTGGTTCAGCCGTACAAGACGCCGTCGACAGTTTCTCTTACTAAACGATTCACTGGTTCATTCAGACAAACAGCTCAGCTTCACTGGTTCATTCAGACAAACAGCTCAGCTTCACTGGTTCATTCACACAAACAGCTCAGCTTCACTGGTTCATTCAGACAAACAGCTCAGCTTCACTGGTTCATTCACACAAACAGCTCAGCTTCACTGGTTCATTCACACAAACAGCTCAGCTTCACTGGTTCATTCACACAAACAGCTCAGCTTCACTGGTTCATTCACACAAACAGCTCAGCTTCACTGGTTCATTCTGACAAACAGCTCAGCTTCACTGGTTCATTCACACAAACAGCTCAGCTTCACTGGTTCATTCAGACAAACAGCTCAGCTTCACTGGTTCATTCACACAAACAGCTCAGCTTCACTGGTTCATTCAGACAAACAGCTCAGCTTCACTGGTTCATTGAGACAAACAGCTCAGCTTCACTGGTTCATTCAGACAAACAGCTCAGCTTCACTGGTTCATTCACACAAACAGCTCAGCTTCACTGGTTCATTCAGACAAACAGCTCAGCTTCACTGGTTCATTCAGACAAACAGCTCAGCTTCACTGGTTCATTCACACAAACAGCTCAGCTTCACTGGTTCATTCAGACAAACAGCTCAGCTTCACTGGTTCATTCACACAAACAGCTCAGCTTCACTGGTTCATTCAGACAAACAGCTCAGCTTCACTGGTTCATTCAGACAAACAGCTCAGCTTCACTGGTTCATTCACACAAACAGCTCAGCTTCACTGGTTCATTCACACAAACAGCTCAGCTTCACTGGTTCATTCAGACAAACAGCTCAGCTTCACTGGTTCATTCAGACAAACAGCTCAGCTTCACTGGTTCATTCACACAAACAGCTCAGCTTCACTGGTTCATTCAGACAAACAGCTCAGCTTCACTGGTTCATTCAGACAAACAGCTCAGCTTCACTGGTTCATTCACACAAACAGCTCAGCTTCACTGGTTCATTCACACAAACAGCTCAGCTTCACTGGTTCATTCAGACAAACAGCTCAGCTTCACTGGTTCATTGAGACAAACAGCTCAGCTTCACTGGTTCATTCACACAAACAGCTCAGCTTCACTGGTTCATTCACACAAACAGCTCAGCTTCACTGGTTCATTCACACAAACAGCTCAGCTTCACTGGTTCATTCAGACAAACAGCTCAGCTTCACTGGTTCATTCACACAAACAGCTCAGCTTCACTGGTTCATTCAGACAAACAGCTCAGCTTCACTGGTTCATTCACACAAACAGCTCAGCTTCACTGGTTCATTCACACAAACAGCTCAGCTTCACTGGTTCATTCACACAAACAGCTCAGCTTCACTGGTTCATTCAGACAAACAGCTCAGCTTCACTGGTTCATTCACACAAACAGCTCAGCTTCACTGGTTCATTCACACAAACAGCTCAGCTTCACTGGTTCATTCACACAAACAGCTCAGCTTCACTGGTTCATTCACACAAACAGCTCAGCTTCACTGGTTCATTCAGACAAACAGCTCAGCTTCACTGATGGTCGACATGGCAGATAATATTCATTGTACATTTCAGCAGGTAAAACTAAATTTAAAGCTCCACTGAATGCGAGTCACTATTCAAGTGACTTCAGTGTTTCATGTGAGGATTTTCATCGTCATGTTTTCCACTACCCCCCCCCTCGCTTTATTTCACTCCCCATTAGCATGGCCGCCGCCCCCCGGTGACCTCCACATTATTGATGTGATGTACTTGTGACTGGCATGCTGGGCTCCAGCATAACGACACTTCAGAGAGTGTTACTGTCCATGACGGTGTAATTCCACACGCACTGATGGTTCCTCATGCAGCGCGACAGAACCACCGCGGCTCTGCAGCATCAAACATATTGTTTAACGGAGACAAAAGGGGGGAAATCAGAGTTAAAGGACATGATGGGCAACGTTTTCAGCCTCTTTGAAAAAAAAAGAATAAAGCATTAAATCTTGTTTGTGTTTTCATTGTCAAACAGAAACCAGGATCGATGTATTTATTTCCAATATAAGCCAACTGATTTGTTCTTCGCTTGTAAACTTAATTAACCCTGAAGTGAGACGGGCTTGTTCACAACAAACTGACAAGCTGGAAGAAATCAATAAGATGTTATGGTGGCAGCAGTGACCTACCGAGACCGAGCCTTGAACAATAAGCCGACAGCCACAAGTACAAACTCCTGGTTGACGAGCAATTTGAATAGATTGTCCTCAAACGGGACACTTGTGGAGCCGCCCAGGCTCTCCTGACAGCTGGAGGAGGGAAATCAAACCGCCACAGTAGAGACAGTAGAACAAAACGCCACATGTGGAGCCGGATGGCGATAAAACATCTGTTTTCATCTCGTTTGTCATTCTGTCAGTTCCTCGCATTGCACACCAAGAACATCTGTCTGTTCCTCCTCAACACACAGTGTCAGGAGTTCACGTTGAATGGAAGAGCATCTGATTCCAAGCGTCTCATTTCATCATTCCAGACGTTGTTTTGGTCAAGATGAACTGTCAGCATCTATTTTGCAGCTCACAAAACCTCTAAACCCCACAGAGGAGTGACGGGCTGAGGGGGCGCATAGCAACACCTTTTCAATGTTCACACACCTAATTTTAATTATGGGGGTCATTGTAAAGACACACAGACGCAACGGGATGACATGATTGTAAAGCTGGAACTCTGGATCTTCTCTCCACGAGGCCACTAATGAAGAATACATCTCAGACTAGGTTGTTGACGTGACGTGATCGTGGTGTAGACATTCAGTAGTGCTTGTCATTATGCGTCTTTTCAACCGGTGTCTCAAGATTAAAACGTGATTGATAGTTATCGACTGTCGTCTTTAAACGTGCGGAGGTCCCCTTCCATCACGTCCAGCTTTTCAAAGGGTTCAGGTCTACAGCAGAAGGCGTCACATTCCCACAGCATCAGAGGTTTGGGATCATTGTTTCCAGCTCAGCGACACGTGTGAGAGGTTTGATTAGGAAAAGCGTCGGTCGTCGGGTAACATCAGACCAAACTGAACATCTGTGACCATCCGGCTACTTCCCACCACACGGTGCTACGCTGCAACTCTTCACAACACTTCCAGTGCACTCAGTGTTTGGGACAGACTCCTGGCCGCCTGTTTGGAGATTCTGTTGGGCTGCTGTTACTTCAACTCCACCGTCACGTGTCCTTCCTGTGGGCTGCCCCTTGTTAACGGCAAGCGGGAACACTGAGAAACAGCTGCACACCAGTTCAAGAGCAGCTCTATTGGCTGATGTTTCCTGCCTGTGATGCAACAACGTCCGTCTCTTTAAACGGGCCTGACCCAGCCCGACGAGGTCGCACGCCGCCACTCGTCCTGCAGACGATTCCCTTCTTAAAAAACACCTTCCGGACACGATTCCCTTCCAATGCACTCGGCCTGGAGCTGTGCTGGACACCGTCGTTCTAACGAGCGTCGCATCGCGGCCTCGAACTCCTGTGTGGTTCTGATTGTTCCACGTTGTTCTGCAGCTGAACGATAAGGGACAAATGCCACAGCACACTTGATATGGCAACTCATATACACACACACACACACACTCTTTCTCACTCACAAGGACTTTGTGGCGTTACCAAGGCAACCAAAACACAAGGGCTAATTATAGTTATAGCTGTCGACTCTCGGCTATAAACTCACATGAACATGCAGTCAGAACAGATGTCAATAAATCCATGTCCTCGGAGGTTTGGTCACTGCTGGAATTAAAATGACAAATATAAACCAACGCGGCTGATTCGTGATGATCGGGGAGAGAATCTAATGGATTTATGTGCGATGAGGAGAAACACTGGTCGTACCGTGTGTTTTGGTTTTTTTGCGGGGAGTAAATGACCACGCATCTGTTTCCTTCTAATGACACGCGTCCGAGTGGGAACCTGCTGGTGGTCACACTGTGATTAACAGCTTTTACACAGCAGGAACATTCAGCTGCTCCCAGAGAACAAACACGGAAGTACGGTTGCTTTTGTCTGCAAAACGATGTTCTGTCAACTTATTGGTCGAGGCTGAGACTTCAAACTTGTTTTATTCACAATATATTTCTAACTCTCAGCCTCTACTAATAACATTTATTTACTCATTTTATGGTGCAGCGACGATTAGAATAATTATTATAACGTATTTATGTGATGCACTTATGCTTGATTCTAAATATATTTTAGTCTACATTATTATTATTATTAATAATAAAGGACAAAAGGTTTTTTAATAAGGGTCAATTTAAAGAACAAATAAATGCTATATATTGTATATATGTAGGAGAAAGGCTATACAAGATTCAAATGGACTTTTAGCTTTAGTGGTAAAAAAAAAATGTAAAAAATCTTTCTCAAGCAGAATGTTTAAAGTCGTTTTAATAACGACACGTGTTTGTCGTGATGTGCAACGATGAAACCCGTCGCTGGTCGGCAACAGCTATATTACTGGGTCGAACCAATTCCCTGCTTCATCCTTGTGCATTCCCACTTCCTGCGGCGGCGTTGGAGCAAAAGTGGGAAGTCCAAACTGAACGCTGCGTCGTTTCTCCTGAGACGCTGAGAATATAACGCGGCCGGTAACGGCAATGGCCTCGCAAGATATGCGTCACTAATGTTTGTTCAAAGCTTCAGGAAAGTTTATGCTATATGTCACAGAGGAACGCTATTTTCTGAACACCTTTTGTCATTCGAGAGAGAAAAGTGTCACCAGGAACTTCCCCACATGTTGTATTACGATGTACTTTTGTCTTACTTGCATGTGTGGCGCCACGCTGAGGGCATATTAGCAAATAAAATCATTCCAGCACTCTGGTGAAGATGTGAGTGAATGAATAAAGAAATATGTACTTTACAAAGCACATCATGATAATAAACCCTGAATATACGCGTCGACATTGGATTTTCACCGTGCAACAGTGGGACGAGGCTCCGGGACAGGCTCAGTGTGTGAGGAAGTGGAAATGTGCTGCAGGACATTCAAAGCTCATTAAACCACCTAACTGACCGGACGAGCAGTACTCGGGATTTTACAACAGCCACGAAAATATTTCAGCGATTCGACTTCAGCTTGTTCAGTTCAGACAAGAATCCTCCGGGTGCAACAATCACTGCTTTGTGGTTTGCAGGCTGGCGGGAGCCTCAGACAGCGGAGGGAATCAGAAATCTCATTTACAGGACTGGAATTGTTTTTCTCCAGCAATAAAAAAACAAACAAAAACTGCAGGCTTTAATTAGATCACGCTCCTGGTAAATGTAGTTAGTGTTTGAATAGATGAACATGCAACTAACCGAATGTGTAGTTTTTCTAAATGCATTTGCTTCTGCTTCTCTTTCATTATCTTTTCATTCTTAAGTCTCAAAGCACTGATTAACCTTTTTAGTGAACTCCTCTATCTGTGCTGGTCCTTCCATTATTAAGATTGCTTCTTTTTCTCCACAGCAGTGTGTTTCACCACAAAACAGCCCCGTTCAACTTTAAAAACAGGCAATATTGGGAAACTTCAAACCACAAAATCTAATCCTCACTGCCAGATGAGCGAGCAGATCGAGGGTTGGATCATTAGATCATTAGATCATTGGATCATTAGATCATTAGATCATTAGATCATTAGATCTCGGTGTTGCTGACATTTGCTTTTCATCAAGACTCCGACTGTGTGATGTGTCATTAATTCTATCTAATCTTCTTCTATCTATAAGATTTTACTACATACATCGAGTGTGTGTGTGTGTGTGTGTGTGTGTGTGTGTGTGTGTGTGTGTGTGTGTGTGTGTGTGTGGTGCCAAGGCCAGCCACTTGGGCTATAAACACACTTCAGTACCTTGGACAGTTACGGTTTCAACGCAGAGACGAAGTGGGCACAACGCCACCCAGAGACGCCGCCGCTGGCCTTCCTGTCCTTCCTTTCCTTCCTTTCCTTTCTGTCCTTTCTTTCCTTCCTTTCCTTTCTTTCTTTCACCTTTTACCTTTCTTTTAACCAAACCTCACACTGAGCTGTTCAAACCAAGTTTAAAACTTCCATATATGCTATGTGAGCCATGTCTTGTTGAAGACAGAGCTGACATGAAGGGTTAAACGCAGTAGTGTGTAACACACACACACACACACACACACACACATACACACACACACACACACACACACACACACACACACACACACACACACACACACACACAGTATGTTACCGAATATTAAAAACGCCAATCTCTGTTTGATTGCAATGCCTTCGAGTTCTCCTGAAAACCAATAAGTAATTTGTGCGAGGCTTGATGTACCCGGCGCTGCGCAGTGGATTTCAATTGTGGATGGACTTCTAATGATTAAAATGACTGAACCCACCACAGTGAATCTAATCCTGTCTGAATTACCTTGAAGCCCGACGGCTTCCTCACAGGAGCGGCTCGCTAAAGTGCAGACGGCGCAATTTGAACAACAGATTAAATGACCGGTTGGGCGGCAAAATTGAAAATGAGAATGTGGAAATTGATGCCTTTTCCCTGCAATACGTAGCTGCTCAAGTCAAGAGAAATAGTCCGGCTGCACAAAATCTAGAATATTAACAGTTAAATAATCAACATAATCGGTCGAGATTTTTGATGAATTAGTATCTCTAATATGCAAATTTGCTTCATAATTGGCCATTATTACCCCTAAAGTTGGCAAAGAAACAATGACTAACAAATCCTTTTAATTAGGTTTCCATCTCAGTGTCCCCGAGTCCGTGGACCAGCGCAGAGCGACGGGACTGGAAAAGTTCGGGAGCATCTGTGGAGTCATGCGAGCGTCGCTGCGTGACGCCAACATACAGAAACACAGTAAAAATAATCCTCCCTCCCGCGGTGCGGCCGTGTGAATGTACTCCGACAATCTGCTCCGTGCAAAGAGCAGGACGTCGTTCCAAAATAGGCCAGCGTGCATGAAAGCGCCAGGACGGCTTCGGGTTTTAAGTGTTTCCTGTGGAAACGTGAGAAGTCGGGGACACCCAGAGGCAGAAAGGAGAGTTTGAGGGACCAGGAGGTGTCGGATGGAGACGAGAAGCAGAAAGACGACATGAACGCAGACGGAGGAAGACTCGCTTCTTCTCCTTCACGTATTGCGCCATGCCGCTGAGGAGGGTTTTTTTAATTTAAGTCGTTGCTGTCAGGAGGTTATGGCAGATGATTACGAGAGCAATAACAGCGGGGCGGGTTAACAGTCTGACGCTTGTGCTGCATTATTAAAAACTCTCCGTCCATCAGTTCGACGAAGCTCAGATTTATCTTTAACCTTATGTTTAAAGTCAAAACTAACTTCTATTAGTGAGACAGATTCATATTTCAGAGGTAAATATGAATGGAGTCAGCAGAATGGTCACCATGACAACATGAACAGCTGATTGCACCAAGACGCTGCCGAGAAAACCAGCAAACCCAAAATCACCGTGTCAAAGGCGATTTCACCAAAGTGTAGGTTTCCATTATACTGCACGATCAGAAAACTGCACTAAAGGTGACCATTTTCACAGTGCACTTCGCTTTTTATGCTCTTATTTTTACTGAGATGGAAACGTGCCGAGCCAAAAACAGTTTAACAGCATTGATATACACTGATCTTAAACCGCTGACCTGCGCGAGCGCCCTGCGGACTGGCAGCCTCGTAGAACCTGGGATGTATTGTGTATTCTGACACTCTTCTGTCAGATCCAGCAATAACTTGTGCAGCAGTTTGAGCTGAAGTAGCTCATCTGTTGGATCAGAGAGATTTCGGTGACACTTGTAGACACGGACCACTGCAGATCAGCAAAGCTGCAGTTTTAACCAGAATGTATAGACGGAAACATTTCAAACATGTTTCCCGCATCTAATACATCCACTTCCAGAATAAAACGATTCACGTCCTACCTCATATTTCCCACCAGCTAACATTTTGCCTCTCAGTGGTCATAATGTTACGCTTGATTGATGCTTATACAGTATTTTAGTTGATTATTTAACTTGGGAGCAATTCACCCACTGATTTTCTACCTTTTATATTCAGATATAGGTTTGAATATATGTTATAAAATGATTGCATGTATATTTTCCACCTCACTGATGTGTTATATTCGCTCTGGAGAAGTTAGCATTCACCAACCAAAACCAGTGAAGAGAGAATTTGTATTTTGTCAGCCTTAGATTGCCTTGTTGTCTGGTGGATGGATGCAGATCGCGGAGAGCGGAGCTGAAACGGAGCCAACTCGAGTGTTCTTTCAAATATATCTAAAAAGTCCTCCACTCCCACAGAGAGCCACCCAGACTGGCTCCAAACCCTGCAGATCCACCGCCTGCAGAGAAAACTCACCACAAGCAAACCGGCCGACGATCGGCGAACAACAAGTCCTGAAACGCCGACAGCAAAGTAAAAGAGCTCAGCTGGCAAGACAGAGCATTTCTCTTACTCTCTCCCTCTCTTTCACTCTTTCTTTTGAAGCACAACCAGGTTTTCTGGGCGGAACAGGAGGACTTGATGTTCCGAGAAGAACGAACTGGATGTTGATGCCAATTGCCATGGTGACGGTGATTTGTGACGGTCAGAGGTGAAGGAAGTCTGCCTGACGTCTCACAGACGCTTCGTCGCTCAGTCGTTTATGGAAAACAAAATATGCAGACAAATTCACACAGTTAAGAGTTTGTGACCTAAGAAACACAACTGGAACTTTTTTTTCAAACTCAGTTTTTAATCTATCAAACTGAGAAACGTGTCATTCTGAAAGCGGAGTCAGTAAACCAGAGAAAACGATCACGGGTGTCAGTCGCCGTGCGGCGCCGTGCAGCACGCAGTCCAGACGGCAGAGCTGCAGACGCCGCAGACGCCGCAGACGCTGCACGGCCAAAGCCAAACGTGTCGTCAAGGCAGTGATGGCGTCTCCTTTACCTCCTCCCCTGCAAGCTGATCGATAGAGCTCTCTATTGAGTGTCCACTGCACCGACTGCCGTGTGTGTGTGTGTGTGTGTGAGAGTGTGAGAGTGTGTGTGTGTGTGTGTGTGTGTGTGTGTGTGTGTCTCTCTCTCTCTCAGCTGTCTCCGGGTGAAAACTGATGCAGGAGGAATCTCAGGCATTTGCGAGACGTTGCTGAGCACAAAGCCCCTCTGACACACTGGCGAGGAGCAGAAAAACACACATTGACACGTGTGTCTCCAGACCAATGACCCCCGTGACCCCGACACTGAATTCAGTCTGCTTGGCTCTCGCCTCCTCTAAAGGCAGAGACGTCAGGTTCCACTTGTGGATGGAGCTTCTGGTTTCAGCAAACACAGGCACAAACGCAAGCAAACGACAATTCAGACAAATCCACGTCTTGAGAAATGTGTCATCATGTCAAAAGGTCGTTTCACACACTGTTTTACATTTAATGTCTATTACCTCGGGCAGATTGAGCGAATAACACAGGAATGGATTGTGTTCCATCTGTAATAGTCCTGTGATCAGGACACACACACACACACACACACACACACACACACACACACACACACACACACTTGGGTGTGCTGATCACGGCTCACAGAACAAGTGAACATGTCTTAGGACACGGGAGACAAGAGCATGTTTTTTTTTCCACATTCGGTTTATTTTAAACCTTCATTTGGTTGTTTCTCTTCCCCTGATTGTAAACTGGAGACGCACAACCAAACCCTTGTCCACCCGTCCCCAAAGAACCAGGAAAACAGGAAAAGCGTAAGGTGAAGTATGGGCGTGGCGGCAGGCCAGCCCTGTACCGCGCCTTGGAACCAGTACCGACAAGTACCAACCCAGACGAGACCAGATCCAAATACAAGTGAAAACAGGACGGACGGGTCAGCCTCGCCAAAAACTGACGGCCTCAGGAAGCCTAGCGGCTACCGGGACGTCCTAACAGGCGACGGCGGGGGGCGGGGGGGCGTCGAGTTTGATTATCAGATCAATAGCCGGGTCACGGTCAGGGGAGGTTTGGTTGTTTATTGCTAATCCTAGATAGATAGATAGATAACTTTATTAATCCCCGAAGGGAAATTGTTTTGTTGCAGCATTCTGGTTTATAAAATACAATAGAATGGAATATAAAAGTAGGGAATAAAAATATACAAATATACAAATATAAAAATATCTGGGTAGGACATAAAATATCTGGGTAGGACATACATTTTGTAAAATACAGAACTGAACATGGGCACTTAGAAATAACCATGAGTAATTATAATGAGGCTCTGACGGAGGTAGACGAGTTAAAAAGTCTTATTGCCGTGGGGAGGAACGACTTCCTGTAGCGTTCCTTCGAGCAGCGGGGTTGAATCAGTCTGTTGCTGAATCCTAGTAGGAAACATGAATCCAAAAACAACCAGTACTTTTGTCCCCACCACCTTTATTCTCCATGTTCTTCCAAAACACCAGCAAATACTGCGTCAAGGTCAATCTTCATCAACGGTGGCCGGGGCGAATCCCAAAGGAAAACAAGGCTTCCATCCTGGACAGGACGTCTGAACATCACAAGGAATGTTCAAGCTCAACAACACGCCAACCTGCGTCTCTGTCGGATCGTCCAGCTTCTACAAGTGAGGCTTTCTTGCTGCATATCTGCACATTTAAGCAACAAAAGAATTCATACGACTGTTTTGACTTCTGTCTTCTCTTCGCTTTATGATCTGTTGAGTCTCCAACCGATAAACACGACACATAACAAGCGTGATCAAATGGTCTGATGAGTTGTGGTTTAAAGTTCTCGGTCTCATGTTGAACACAAAGAACAAAAACAGTCTGAACCAACGATAGTAAATCTCTCTAACGGATAAAACAACACAGAACTGACCAGAAGCATTTATACTATTCCAAAGGTTGCATGTGAATATAAATAAATACTGTTTATTAGCATTAAGGTAACGAACACATGTGAAAACAAGTGTTGACGTCTTGGTCCTGGACGGCTCCACCAAAGAGGAAAGTGAATCAGCGAAGGTGGAAAAGTACCGACGGTCGTCAGCGACGCAGGAGAGGACAGAAGGTGCCGACAGAGGGAAGGGCCACTGGCACTCAGCACACCGTTACGCAAGGAAATTAATTAAAGCCGCCTTATGCGACAAATCCAAACTGCACTCCAGGTTTGCAGGAGTCTGGGGGAGCAAAAGTCAGTGGCTGAAAAGCGTCTGTGTGTGTTTGTGTCCCGGAAGCCAGAAAGCAGCAGTGAGACATCGGAGGCACGAGGCGGTCAATCACCACACACTTATTACTGAACGCTTGGAGCCGGCGGCGGCCTGGAAACCTTCCTGCACTAAGGAAAATGTCGGCTCCAGGAAGAGTGGGACATTTAGCGACGAGCTAAAGGTTGTAGAAGAACCGTCAATGCTCACAGTCTAAAGAGCAAACAGGACAAACTCCCTTCAAGCTGCTGGTTGAACACAAACGGCTCCACTCACCAAAGTTGGTTCAACATAAAGCAAGGATTACATTTCAAAGAGGGGATTACTCCAGAAATAAAGTACGGTTGACTTGATGAGTGAAAAAGGAAAATATTTGAACTAAAAGTGTTCAGTCAACACATTGAAGCATGCGAACATTCAAGTGCTGATGTAAACAGGAAGACCAAACGTGCTTTTCTTTTCGTTTCTTTTGGGATTTTGTTTCCTTATGAGACATTAATAATGACAGTTCATGCAGCAGTGCTCACTTTTGTTTTAATCTGGCCTTTCCAACAGAAATCCATCGACTGCAGACCTCTGGCTTGAATCGATGCTTTTGCTTCGATCTTCATGTAAACTTCTTTTCATTAAAGGTTGATTTGTTTTGGGAAGTCAGTTCATAAAAAAGTAATCCATTACATCAACGCACAACCAGTCAACTCAAGCATTTATGGAATTTATCTGAAAGGAAAGGAGGACTTCCGCCATCAGTGCCAGAAACACATGTTCATATATAATAATATATATAATGATATCAACGGTATTGTCAAGACGCTGCTGCTGGCTTGTGATCAGATGTACTCTGGGCCCCGATAAAGGAAAGATTTGATGGTGTTTTGTTGTCCGTTGACATGACAACGGTGCTCAGGGCCACTGAAAACACAACTTTCTGATAATGCTGCTGCCGTCGTCCCAGTAGATTCACGACAACAAAGCTTCCAGCCCACGTTCTCCTCACGTACGTTTGTGTCGTCCGTCCATACGGATGTCTGTGTTTTCACCAGAGGTCATGTGCATTTTTCCCCGAGCACGCGTGTATGTATGTGTGTGTGTGTGTGTGCTTTATAAACAACGCCAACTTGTGTGCTGATATTGTTTAATGTCACTCGACCATAATCCACAGTTTGTAGGACCCAGTTTTAGTTGTTGATGCACCTCTCGAATATGTTATCAACACCCTTCTGAAGTAAATTCCTCATTCTAGTCACACAAAGTCGTATTTGACACATTAAAAATGTGCGGGACGTACCGGCGTGTTGGCAACTTGGCGCTCACACAAACCCCAGAAACGTCTCGAGGCGTTGTTTACGAGATCCTGATTGTAAACTTCATCTCATCTGGATTCACACGATGTCAGACTATTCTGGTGGCTTGAAGAGCTTTCGTTGAGAAACGGTCAAATGTCGATATTGTGGCTTGAGCTGCTGCGACGCCATCTTTGATTTCCCAGAAAGCCTTTCTGGCGTGATCGATTTAAGAAACTGCTGGTTGACAATGAGTGGAAATGAGTGCCGACGGGCTTGTTTTCAGTTGTTTGTTCATTCTCTGTGCAGAACTGATCCTTTTAAAGATTTTCTTCTGGTAGAGTCAAATTTTTCAGGGTTTCTGTCGTTTCCGTGTGAACAAGACATTGTGGAAAATGCAAAAATGATGCATCGTCACTGGAAACATTGTGGAAGTTGAAGTACAAAATGACGTAAAGGAAACAGATCATACAGCAGTTTGTGCAGAAAAAAGAGGATTATTCCAGACCAAATACTTCCAGACTCGTAAAGCGTCCTGTGCAGCACCAGCATCAGCCCCTGAGGCTGTTTTCCTCCTTCGTTCAGTCAACAAGCAGAAAGAAGCCGACTCATCAGGCCATTTTCATTCTTCAGCAGCCAAAATGTCAAACCCACAGCTGCTGGTACAGAATGGTGACGCGCTTCAAGGGCTTCTGTCGCCCTTGACCTTCTGCAGGTTTGTGTTTCTGTGGCTGAAGGAAAACTCCCCATGTTGCCATAACAGTGTCGCTAACAGGGACTATTGATCCAAGGTCAAGCAGCAGAAAGGAGACGGAGCACAGGAAGCAGACGGGTGTGAAGTCAAACTGTTGTGATGACACGGAACAGGCCGAGCAGGATTATTAGGAAGACTTACAAGCTTTCAATAAGTGAAAAATGTGCCGGCAATCACACAGAAGTGAAGAAAATACCACACGAACAGTGAAATATGGGCCAAAGCAGTCATCTCCCGCAGTACCAGGAAAGATATACTTTCATGAATGCTGTTGCACAGGAAACACAGAAACAGACCATAATACTCTGCTGCGTGTTCACGTGTCTGACGGTGACGTTCGTCAGGCTTTGAGGAAAAACATCTGCTGCAGAATTTGCAAGAACAGTGTTTACATGAGGTTTCGGAAGAGGCCGTCTCCACGCCAAATATGCGCCAAAATATTTACCGGCGTCATCACAAGGTGCACTGTGTACTCAACTGTACTCAACTGTACTCAACTGCACTCAACTGTACTCAACTGTACTCAACTGTACTCAACTGTGGCAACACAGAACCCTCATTCAACAATATATGAGTTCTGAGCATGATCTCGTTCCTGTAGGTCAAGCGACTAAATCAAAAGATCATAAAGACATTTTCACTCCTAAGGCAGCTTCACGTGTGCGTCCAGCCCCATGCGTGTACATAATTGACTTTCCATGCCGCCGAGCCGATCTGCAGCATCACAGATATGATCATTGATTTAAACAGAGCGTCCAGCCTTTGTGGCCACTGTTTTGAGTTTCATGCTCGATGACCACAGACCGATAACCACAAGCCACAGACGAACCCTGATCAGATCATGTTCCAGCAATCTCTGTCCTGAGTAATGATGTGATGGAGAAAATCTGGAGACCTTTGGCAGACCTAATTATGACTTCTGTGTAATAATACTGTTGTGGAGAAGATCCTGGCCGTGTTTCACTGAAAGACACAAGCGAGATGCACAAGAGGCAGTTGTGAGCACAGCCGCACAGCTTTTGGTCGAAAGAGTAAAAAAAGAGAGACGAACACAAGGTCTCCTGAATTCAACATGCAGTTGTTTGTTTTGGCAGGATCGGGGTTCCACAGGGAGACGTGTTGGTAGTTTGCATGGTGACAAACCAATTTAAAGAAATTTAACACGACGACTGATTACTGAGTATTGGAGCAGTGATAATTAGGATTGTTCAACACATTACAAATATATTATATTATATATATAATATATATATAATATATATTACAAATGCAGATGCTTCGCACGTCAACACAACTGATGCAGTGACGACCTCCCTCTATGTTCAGTGCTGGACGAGGGGCAGAGCGAGGGGCAGGGCGAGGGGCAGGGCGAGGGGCAGGGCGAGGGGCAGAGCGAGGGGCAAGGCGAGGGGCAGAGCGAGGGGCAGGGCGAGGGGCAGAGCGAGGGGCAAGGCGAGGGGCAGGGCGAGGGGCAGGGCGAGGGGCAGGGCGAGGGGCAGAGCGAGGGGCAGGGCGAGGGGCAGGGCGAGGGGCAGGGCGAGGGGCAGGGCGAGGGGCAAGGCGAGGGGCAGGGCGAGGGGCAGAGCGAGGGGCAGGGCGAGGGGCAGAGCGAGGGGCAAGGCGAGGGGCAAGGCGAGGGGCAGAGCGAGGGGCAGAGCGAGGGGCAGATCGAGGGGCAGGGCGAGGGGCAGGGCGAGGGGCAAGGCGAGGGGCAGAGCGAGGGGCAGAGCGAGGGGCAGGGCGAGGGGCAGGGCGAGGGGCAGGGCGAGGGGCAGAGCTCCAGGTGTGACGGCTGAAATACCAGAAACCAGCGAGGAACTGTGGGCGAAGCAGAGAAACAGCAGGTGTGTTAAAGGCTGAAGCTCCTGATGACGGCAGGTTGTGACCACAGGCACTGATCTCAACATTCACCTGCAACACAACGACCGACATCTGAACGAAGAGCAACAAGACGCCAAAACAAAAGGACCCGTGTCGCAGCAGATCAGCCCAGCAGGAACAAACTCCGTCCTGGGACAAGAGAACAAGGGCGTCTGCAGTACAACCTACACTAAACCAGTCTTCAATGTGAGTTGACATGAGGCAGCTGAGTACACAATCATCATCATCATCATCATCATCATCATCAGTACGTCGCCGTCACACTACTAAGGAGGAACCCAGTAAACGCCTCAGTGATAAAATCATCTTCCTGACGAAGGCAAAGCTTAAACCTTTAAACCCAGAACATCTGGAGGAGTTTTTCTTTTCTCCTCTTCCTTCTTTCCTCTGCATGTCTTCACACTGAGCTCCAGCCCTGGACGCTTCAAACCCCAGACCAGAACACCAGGCTGAGACTAGCAGCTCACATCAACTGAAACTGAGAAACGATCGTTGCTCATAGAGATCAAACAAATAGATTCACTTCAGAATTCCTTCAGTTTTATCATTAACATCCAGTAAAGCTTCATTAGATGAAAAACGAGCTTCACGTCATTTACTTCATAGATGCAGTTTTATCTGCTTCACTTCCTAATGCTTGTAGTTTCAGTACACTAAGTAGACTAAGTACACTCAGTACACTAAGTACACTCAGTACACTAAGTACACTCGGTACACTAAGTACACTCTGTACACTAAGTACACTAAGTACACTCGGTACACTCGGTACACTAAGTACACTCAGTACATTCTGTACACTAAGTACACTCGGTACACCCGGTACACTCGGTACACTCAGTACACTCAGTACACTGAGTACACTCAGTACACTCGGTACACTCGGTACACTAAGTACACTAAGTACACTCTGTACACTAAGTACACTAAGTACACTCTGTACACTAAGTACACTAAGTACACTCGGTACACTCGGTACACTCGGTACACTCAGTACACTGAGTACACTGAGTACACTGAGTACACTCGGTACACTCCAGAACTGCGTTCAGGACTCTTCACCACCTCCACTACCCACTAAATTGTGGGATTGCAGCACAAAGAGCGAGGTTTGTCCTGTGGCGAGGAGGATGTGGGCTGACGGTGAGTCACACTCACTCAAACACACAAATATAAACGCTGAGAAAAGAAAGATGTGGGACGGTGATCAGCGGCGAGTTGGCAACAAACAAACGCCGCACTGCCGGGTCAGAACACAAGATGTACGAGAGTACAACCGAAGAAATACAAACATTTGACAGCGTGGAGGAAAAGCTCAGGACTGAAATCTCAGACTTTAACGACCAACAATCCTGAGTTGTATGATAATAACCTCCGACTCTCAAGTGGGCTTCACCACACGTCTTTTCATCAATTCCCCTGCAGTTCTTTTCCCCCAAAATCATCTTCTGTTCGTTTAATTGTTCACTGCAAGTACTGGACACAATAGAAGCTCAATGTTCAAACTCTGCTTGTAACAAAAACTACTTTTCCCCCATTATAAACGGAATTTCAGCCGTAGTTGAACTACAACAAAAATCAAAGAAAATATAAATACATTTGTGGAATTTCTGCTTGGCTCCGAGAGAGAACTGGAGTGGGCTGCTTGTTAAGACCTCTTTAAGTCTATTTAAAGCGCTGGCACATCTGCCCCCTGTTTGCCTTTCCAGGGCAGTAAATCCTGGGAGTCGCAGGAGGGCGAGGCGCGCCGGGAGCCGGAGCAGCGTCTTTCAGCCCGTCGGCCCCGACGCCATCGAACCATCGGACAAATCTGCCGTCTGGAGTGTTTTTATTTGTCTTTCCACTCGCCGGGTTCCTCAGAAGGTCAGACGAGACGCGACGCCGCTGTGAGAGACACGTGAAGCAGGAATACACAGAAATAATCACCTCACAGCGCCGTCGGGCTCTCTTCATACATCGGTAGTCATCAATACCACGCAAACTTATCACATGACTCAACGTATATTCATTCTGATGAAGACTTCTGCACTAGCAATTGTTGATTTATATCTTTTTTTTTTTAAACAGGAAAATTGGCTTTTTAATGCCGAGGTCCGGCCAAAACGCCACGCAGATTGAGAGAGATGTGATATTCATGAGCCAAAGTCAATGTTTCATCTAAAATCCCAACATAAAACAGTTTCACCCTCCGAGCCCATTCCCATTACGAGAACCATTTAGATGACATATAGAAAAGTCAAAGGCTCCGAGCAGCCAAGCAGAGAAATACAGCGTCATGCCCATATATAATGGGACGGCGGCTCCCGGGACTCGTACGGAAACACGGTTTGATTCCAGGAACGATTCTGCAGCATGTCACACATTTAAAACACGAGCTTCTCAGTAACCGTCACAAACACAACTCTCAGTCCAGAACATCAAAACAAGTCCATCGCTCTGTATTTTGGTTTCAAGACTGCGGTAGAGAATTGATATATTCCTGGTTAATTGTGCAGGACTGATCGTCCTGTGACTGCACGGCGACGAGAAGCCGTCCTCTTGCTCTTTTCAGAAAGCGAGTACTGCCGACAACCCAACCACACAACATTCAGCTCAGAAGGCTCTTCAATAAAATCTCATTTTTTTCCCCCAACAATACAGAAAGAACTGACTGTGAATCATTTGAAAAACGACAGAATGAAAGTATTTAGTCAAAAAAAAATAGTCACAATAAAAGAAGTATGAAAGGAAGTGAACATGACGCAGGCCCAGTGTGTGACTACGGTTTCATTTAAATCCACTGTGGTCTCAACTCTCTCGCTGTACCTAAAGTCTCACAGTCTAGGTTTTGTTTGTTGGGAAAATTTGTGACTCATTGCATTCATGATCTTAACCAATAACTGCGTTTCCTTCATCGTGCAACAACAATATAGTCTGAGCGTTTGCACATCCTCCACATGCAGCCCTACATGTACTACAGTTTCCTCCCACAGCGTCACAACAGTCAGCTTGAGGTTCATTGTCTGTCTGTGGCGGGAAGTCGACCTGTTGACGGTGGAAGGACGTTAGAGGAGGTGAAGCAACCGTCGCTCTTCCTGCTGACCTTCGCCCAGGTTGACCGCGGGTCATCAATATCTCCCGGTATGTCAACAACAGACGCCGTTTGTACAGAGTGGATCAGCGTTATTGTTCGGCTGCACACGCTCCTCCTCCTCCCACCTTCTCTCCACCCGACACCTCTGAGCTGGACTCTTCCTTCTCTCGTCCTTTAACCCTTGGATGCACAACCTACCAGTTCCTACACTCGTCCACACGTGGGGTCAAAAATCACCCCAATTCAAATCAATGCGTTCTTGCAATATACTGGCTTGTTATTCTTCAAAATCTTTAAAACAAAGAGCTGTAATATTTTAATATTCCGGGTATTCCTCATAAAACATGTTTGTGACATGAAGCTATTTGCATTTTTATTTATTTTTTAATTCATTTTAAGAAATTGCAGTTTTTGTATCATGACCCCACTGTTCCAATGGAATCTTCTATGAAACTGAATTCTTAGCAACTCTGACGGTCCCACTTACACATCTGATGTCATTTCACACATCTAATGCAACCTTGACTGTCAACACTGTCCCATTTTTATTTATTTTTTCATTTTTGACCCCACTTGTGGAAGAGTGGGGTCATGATACAAAAACTGCAATTTCTTAAAATTAATGAAAAAATAAATAAAAATACAAATGGCCTCATGTCACAAACATGTTTTATGGGGAATACCTGGAATATGAATATATGACAACTTCTCATTTTAAAGATGTTGAAGAATAACAACCCCTGGGGTCATTTTTGACCCCACGTGTGCATCCAAGGGTTAAAACACACTGCAAATCAGCTGCTCGGGCACACACACACACACACACACACACACACACACACACACACACACACACACACACACACACACACACACACACACACACACACACACACACACACACACACACACACACACACACACACACACACACACACACACACACACACACACACACACACACACACACACCAGTCAGGCAGGGAATCAGTCGTAACTCTTATTTTAGCAAACAGAGGGTGGAGAATGTCGCTGGCTGTAGTTTTACAATCACGTACGGCGATGACTGTGTCCTCTCTCACATAGGAACAGTGGTTCACTGGTTCCCTCTCTCTTCTCCGTGGCTCCACTGAGCATCCACCTCCCGTCAAGCCATTAAGACGTGACCTGGAATTCATTCAATTCATTCAGCGGGCGATGATCTCGGTGTGCCTTCATCAAAATTCCTCCACGTGAACGTGACGGGAGAAGCGCTGACCTTTCTTTCTGCTGGGAACTCTCAATCTGGCTCCGTTTCCAACACACACTCCAGTATTCCTAAAAGTGTACCACAATGCCCGACGCCGCTGCCGGTGACACGTCACGTTAAAGATCAGCCCTGTCACCGTCGCTGCACTGGGAAACCTTGATTTTGAGTCGGGATGATAAAAATAAAACGTTTAAAGAGCCGTCATGAGCTTCAGGGGGCCGAACGTGACGTCTCACAACGGGAATAAAAGTGCGTTATAGAAATGTGCGATATCAGTGCCCTGCTGCTCGCAGGCTAATCGCCACTCAGGCGAAGGGAAGGACATCAAGGGATGAGATGAAAACTGGATTTTGTTTTTTTTGCCTTTCTTCTGAATCTGTGTTTCTGCAGAAAACACAAAGTACTCGCCTCTGTGACCTTTGCTGGACTCCGCTCGAGATGGCAGCAGTTATTCAGCTGGAAGATGAAATCTGAAGCAGTTATATGAAGGCTGGGATCCGATTCTGGATCAGAACTGATGTAGAGAACGAGTGGATGGACTAAACTCTGCCTGCAGGCCCAGAAATGGATCAATCATGTAATGACTATTTCTTTTAGGTCTTTATTGGCAGTCTGTCTTTGCTTCACATAAAAATCTGCTTAATGCAAGAAGATAACATTTAGTTTTTTGAGGCTGAGATGCTGAATGAGACGTCTCTTCCAGCGCCACCTGCAGGTGAGCACATGAGAGACAGAACAAATACGTAGAGTTGAAGAAGTGCTGTCAGTAAATGGCAGGTTTGAAAGGCGGGTTGGCCTCAGTGTTAATTTGTCTTTACTCACTACACAAACGTCTTTTTAAATGTTAGAGAAGAAGAGGGGAGTTCATTTCATGCTGCGCTGAAGCACCTTAATCCCACAGCAGCTGTTAAAGTGGTGTGACAGGGCGACAGGTATTTAAATGTGCTCCTGTTAATGCCTCCAATTCTCCTTCATGAGGCCCTCTCAAATCCAAACTCCTGTTCACCACTGCTCTAAAGGGGTGATCACATTGGTGAAGTGGTCCGACGGTCCGGACCAAAGTAGGGCTGAAAAAAAAGCAAACTAAAAAAGTTTGGTTGGATTTTCTTTCTACCGACACTGGAGTTCCTCTCATTGGACCAAAGAAATGAGAAACAAGAAGGCCGTTGCTGGGCTAATCCCCCGCCGGAGGGCTTTCTATTTTCTCACAAAGCCAGCTCTAAGGCAGCACACTTGGTACACTAGAGGGTGTTCCATGGGTCCTAGTAGATCATTATGTAGAATCTGAAAGGTCTTCTTCATAAGCTATGTCAAAATACGTCTCCAGAGCCCAAAAGGTGTTTTTATGCACTTAGTGACCCTGTGACCTGATATGCAAATGAGGTCATGGTCACCATGGAGCCCAGCATGTCGACTTTGGTCCAGTGTTCACTTTCACATTTAAAACTACAATTTAAAATCATTCCTAAAATCTCCACAGAACTCAGTTGATTTGTGTCGAATCCTGCAGGTGGACAGTTATCATCTGTCTCATCGCTGGACAGTTATCATCTGTCTCATCACTGGACAGTTATCATCTGTCTCATCGCCGGACAGTTATCTGTCTCATCACTGGACAGTTATCATCTGTCTCATCACCGGACAGTTATCATCTGTCTCATCGCCGGACAGTTATCATCTGTCTCATCGCCGGACAGTCATCATCTGTCTCATCGCCGGACAGTCATCATCTGTCTCATCGCCGGACAGTTATCATCTGTCTCATCGCCGGACAGTTATCATCTGTCTCATCGCCGGACAGTAATCATCTGTCTCATCGCCGGACAGTTATCATCTGTCTCATCGCCGGACAGTTATCATCTGTCTCATCGCCGGACAGTTATCATCTGTCTCATCGCCGGACAGTTATCATCTGTCTCATCGCCGGACAGTTATTATCATCTCTCTCATCACCGGACAGTTATCATCTGTCTCATCGCTGGACAGTTATCATCTGTCTCATCACTGGACAGTTATCATCTGTCTCATCACTGGACAGTTATCATCTGTCTCATCACTGGACAGTTATCATCTGTCTCATCACCGGACAGTTATCAACTGTCTCATCACTGGACAGTTATCATCTGTCTCATCACTGGACAGTAATCATCTCTCTCATCACCGGACAGTTATCATCTGTCTCATCGCTGGACAGTTATCATCTGTCTCATCACTGGACAGTTATCATCTGTCTCATCGCCGGACAGTTATCATCTGTCTCATCGCCGGACAGTTATCATCTGTCTCATCACTGGACAGTTATCATCTGTCTCATCACTGGACAGTTATCATCTGCCTCATCACCGGACAGTTATCATCTGTCTCATCGCCGGACAGTTATCAACTGTCTCATCACTGGACAGTTATCATCTGTCTCATCACTGGACAGTTATCATCTGTCTCATCACCGGACAGTTATCATCTGTCTCATCACTGGACAGTTATCATCTGTCTCATCACCGGACAGTAATCATCTCTCTCATCACCGGACAGTTATCATCTGTCTCATCACCGGACAGTTATCATCTGTCTCATCACTGGACAGTTATCATGTCTCATCACTGGACAGTTATCATCTGTCTCATCGCCGGACAGTTATCAACTGTCTCATCACTGGACAGTTATCATCTGTCTCATCACTGGACAGTTATCATCTGTCTCATCGCCGGACAGTTATCATCTGTCTCATCGCCGGACAGTTATCATCTGTCTCATCACCGGACAGTTATCATCTGTCTCATCACTGGACAGTTATCCGAGGGATGGTCTTGCACTGTAATCACTATAATCTGCTCTGCCATCGGGGTAATGGCAGGGATGGCTGGATGGATAGTGCTGGTAACCATAGAAACTAAAGATGATAATGAAACACATCGGCATGTAGCTATCTATAGCCTGTCTAGGTTTGTGTAAATATATATATTTATATATATACACGTTTTTGTGAGAGCGTGTGGGCCGAGCAGGTGCACCTGTGTGTGGGCTGCAGGTGTTGCACAACAGCGTGACGACCAGCGGGCACACAAGTGTATTCCTACCCTGAGTGTAAAAGTACCCTGAGTGTAAAAGTACCCTGAGTAACAGTCGGAGGAAGAACGACCTGTCAAAACGTTCAGACAGCAAGTGGAGCACAGCCACGCTGACAAATCATTATCATGTCAATGCAAAAGCGTTTTCCTGCTCAGAACTTCAGCCCGATACGGCAGCAAGTGGTGAAAAAGAGCCTTGCAATGGAGCACACCAAGAAGTGTGGCACTGGTAGAATCCTTCGAGGCCGTTAGAATTAGAGAGGCAACCCGGTGAAACCGTTGGAATGAGACCGTCTTTCTGAAACCCGACTTACTGAGCAGCTCAGGAACTCCTGGCAGCATCAAGCCACAGATGAATTTAAAGCACCTTCTCCGTTTCTCATGCTACGACTCTTCCCCCTCTCCATCTTCCCATTTGCGTCTCCTTTACAGGATGAAAGCATCTGGCGAAGCTCCATTTACCATCGGCACCTATCCACCCACATCCCGCCTCTCATATCGCCACTGGCCAATCATAAAGAAGAGAAACCGGGGGGGAACGAGTGGCCGATTGTCTCTGGTCGTCGCTGTTGTGCTGCTCTCCGCCGCCCTGCGGAGAGGAATCAGGGACGAGCAGCGACTGTTCAAGGACGGGTCGTAAAAAGAACAGCAGCTCTGTGCCTGCCGACGCGTCGCACAAACCACAGAGGGCGAGAAAGAACCAGCAGAGCTCCAGATCAGCTCACGACTCACAAATAAAGGCAAAGAGTTAAGGATGGCGCTGAAGTCCAAATCAGCAAGATAACGGAGACAAACACACACAAGGCCACTACTCACACTCCAGCCTTATCTAAAGCACAATTCCTGGAGTAATGACGGTATTACCACTCTAAATCCCTCTTTTTTTACTCTCCACAAAATCCTGTTTGACACACAAACACCAGCGTCTGTCACACGTGTCCTCCGAACTGTAAGTGCAGCTATTTAGTGAGTTTATTCACAAGTTGGCGTGTGTTTCCCACGACTGGAGACGCTGTGGCTTTAAAAGAGAGCATGGCGTCCCGCGATCAGTGACGGAGGTGGAGACGCCAAGTTGTGTGTTGGAAGCGTATCGCTGGGTCAGCGAGGCTCCATGGCAGCGTGGCAACGCCGTCCAGGACCACAAGCTAGCAGCAGCTACTTCAACAGAGGAAACAAAGCAGCTTTGACGCCAGATTCTTTTTGACAAACACCAAGAATCAGACTCTATTTTGATCTGCAGCTTGGCGTTGGGTCGCGTCTCCTCCACGAGTGAACCCGGAGCACAGCAGTGTGTTTACCCCCGCTAATCATTTCAGCCTCCCCGCCCTCGGTTCTCGGGACGAATCCACTCAATAATTCATAAAACACAAAGGGATTGTGGAAATTTGGTTGTGGCGAGATGAATAATAGAGCGTGCACAGGCTGGGTGGAGCTTTCAGCGGGAAGAGCAGAATCTGCTGTGGGAGCAGAGCCTCTTCCACGGCCGCAGAGAACACCTCCGTTACGGGGAACAGAAGTCCACTACGGGGAACAGAAGTCCGCTACGGGGAACAGAGGTCCGTTACGGGGAACAGAAGTCCGTTACGGGGAACAGAGGTCCGCTACGGGGAACAGAGGTCCGTTACGGGGAACAGAGGTCCGTTACGGGGAACAGAGGTCCGTTACGGGGAACAGAAGTCCGTTACGGGGAACAGAAGTCCGTTACGGGGAACAGAAGTCCGTTACGGGGAACAGAATTCCGTTATGGGGAACAGAAGGGGGAACAGAAGTCTGTTACGGGGAACAGAAGGGGGAACAGAAGTCCGTTGCGGGGAACAGAAGTCCGTTGCGGGGAACAGAAGTCCGTTGCGGGGAACAGAAGTCCGTTGCGGGGAACAGAAGTCCGTTACGGGGAACAGAAGTCCGTTACGGGGAACAGAACTCCGTTGCGGGGAACAGAAGTCCGTTGCGGGGAACAGAAGTCCGTTACGGGGAACAGAAGTCCGTTACGGGGAACAGAAGTCCGTTACGGGGAACAGAAGTCCGTTACGGGGAACAGAAGTCCGTTACGGGGAACAGAAGTCCGTTACGGGGAACAGAAGTCCGTTACGGGGAACAGAAGGGGGAACAGAAGTCTGTTACGGGGAACAGAAGGGGGAACAGAAGTCCGTTGCGGGGAACAGAAGTCCGTTGCGGGGAACAGAAGTCCGTTGCGGGGAACAGAAGTCCGTTGCGGGGAACAGAAGTCCGTTACGGGGAACAGAAGTCCGTTACGGGGAACAGAACTCCGTTGCGGGGAACAGAAGTCCGTTACGGGGAACAGAAGTCCGTTACGGGGAACAGAAGTCCATTACGGGGAACAGAAGTCCATTACGGGGAACAGAAGTCCATTACGGGGAACAGAAGTCCGTTGCGGGGAACAGAAGTCCGTTACGGGGAACAGAAGTCCGTTACGGGGAACAGAAGTCCGTTACGGGGAACAGAAGTCCGACGCTTTAAGGACTATTGATCGGTTCCATTCATTGTGCCTCTGAGAGCACATGGCCGACGGCTCACTTCTCAATAAAAGGGAATGTCGGGAGGCATTATGAGTGAAAAAAAACAAAAAAAAAGAGAGCAGTCAAAAACCTTGCGGGTAGACATGATCGTCACAGTTTTCCACCATTAATCTGCTAAATAATAAATGCACTGTGTGAAAACGTTTGAATTAGTATGTAGAATAATAACATGTTTTGGTTTCCCTGCAGAATTTAAGCCGTTGAAGTCAACAGGGGGAAAAATGTAAATAAAATGAACGTAAATGATGGATTTTATGTTGAAGGGTTATTTATCAGGTTATTTATTCCAGCAAGTAAACATTTTGTGCTCGTGGGCACATTTCTGACCAATATTAGCAATTACTGCACTGCAAAATCTGAGATTGAGATTGAAAATGGATTTTCTGCAGCATGGACGTGTAAACACGGATATCAGTCTCTATTCACTGAAACCTAAAGTGAAGATGTGCGTTCATGCAACACCTGCCTTGAGAACATGTCTACCCCGAGATAGACATACAGACATAGAATCTGTTAGAAGCTGCTACGATGCATAATTAAAATAAGGATGTTTTTCTCAAGGAAAAATTATTACAAAAACTTGGCAAATATTCCAAATGAATGGGTCCTTTACTCCCTCATCTTCACAGAGTATTATTCAAATGAAAAAAGTGAAAGCAAATTGTAAAGGTCGTGTTCGTGGGACGCCACGAAGGCCAGACGAGGATTCAATAATCATTCACACAATCCAACTGCACGAGACAAATAGCAAGAGCAGACCAAGTAGTTCATGTAATTCCAGTCGGAGTGGTTCAAACAAGCATGTGCAATCTGATTAACAAGCATTAATGTGCTGCAGCCCCACTTGTCAGCACTCAGCCAAGTGCAAAAAAAAAGAAAAAAAAGAGAGAAATAAACATCTCTAATGTCAAGTACAGTGAAAAGGCCGTGGAGCTTCATCTGTAATAAGCCCCTCCCGTGTTTTAACCTCGTCAGAACTGTATTATATTTGTACATATTTAGGTATTCGCAGAGTTAATGCAATGCCAATCAGATTGTAGAGCAAACATTAAATAATAAGGTTTGCAATTTATTGTTATTTTAAGCCCTCTCCTTGAAGGATCCTTGAGAAGCAGCTTGATCAGATCGAGTGAAAGTCCCGACGTTAACGGCAGCAAGAAAAGTTGCTTTGATGTAAAATAAAAGTGATTTGCCTCTATTTTCAGCTGCTCTCTACAGATCTGGCAGACACCTTCAGACTGTGGCTGCCAGCAGGAAGTGTCTGGTCCCTTCACTGACGTTACTGCAGCAAAGAGCTGTGGGAAGAAAACATCTTCTTCTGTGTGACTCGAGGAGGCTTCGTACCAAACCGCTGACCGAAATGAGGCTGCGTCACAAAATGCTGACACTGACGGGAGTCGATGAGTGAGAACGGAGGCTACCTGTACACCTCCTTCATGTAACGTCCAGGTAACCTTCTAAAAATGGGGTTTTCACTGTTAAAATATCACAAACTCCGCTAGTCGTGAGCTCATCTTCCGTCTCGTCCCGCAGCGAGGCCTTGCAGTACTGCTTGTCGCCATCGGGCGGACGAACAGTTTACAAACCGCCCCACAGTGGCCTCGTGTGGCCGCGACGCGGGTCACAGTTAAATAATACAAACATTCCTGCTCTGGAACTGGAGGGACGAAGACAATCTGTCCTGCAGGTGAGTCAAACAGGCTCTCGTCAAAATGTGGCCGTCAGCGAGGCGTGACAATTTCATGTCGCTTTTGCGTTACGAAACAGCTTTTCTGTCAATACAATACACATTTACAAGCACACACACACACACACACACACACACACACACACACACACACAGCCATCTAGGAAATGAGAATAGTCCTCATCCGAGGATAATGGTCCATCACAACCCATGATGGTTTCCTCTAGAAGAGTAAATGGCAGTAAATGGGATGTTGATTGAATCATAGCACTGTCACGTAAGCCAGATGGTAAAAAGGCCTTTCACCTTCCCACCAAACCAACAGCCGGAAACACACAGGAGGGTCCCGCCACCGGGAGGAACAACAACAACAACACACTGAATTAATAGAAGAAAGCAGTGCCGTGTGAAATATTAGGGACATTAGAACAAGCTTTGATGTCTGGGAACTTCAGCTTCTTTCATCCAGTGGAGTTTAGCTGCATAGTAACGTTAATACATAAAATAATGTCTCGTCATCTTGAGCCAACTTACGAGAAATAAAACTCTATATTTCTTTGACGCTGTGCCTCTTTTTGGGAACACTCTCAACCTTTACTTGTCACTCTGTATTTTTACCACCAGCAGCGTTTTTGTGACTTTGGTGTTTTCAGTCAAACGCTTCTGATTTTTCTCCGGATTTCTGGCACCAGACATGATGCGATGAACACAATCTGGTTGAATTGGTGAAAAATGCGTACGTTGTACGGGGGAAACGTCAAGACGATCAAATCAATCACCCGCTGGCAGGTCAGTCCAAAATCCAAAAAGGGAACTCTATGACGGTGAGCAGTGAAGTTTACTTCCCTACACCAATTCTGAGGACGTTCTGCTATTTATCAGCCTTTCCAAGAGAAACGGATTGATGAGGAACGCCGACCTCGCCGACCGACTGCTCGTTTGTTTCCACTGCTTCCTCGCTCTCCGGCCTGAAGACGTGAACGAACAACGCCCGACTTTCTTTCTCCTGCTCACAAACTAAGCATGGAGCAAACAGACGCTTTCCGCCGGCCTGATTTGGCAGCGGTGCTACGAAGGTCCCGTTTTAAAAAACCCAAGCTGGTTGAGGAGGCCGGTGTCGTGCTGGAGGTCAGGAGAACACGCCAGGTGATCCCTCATGGGAGAAAGCACAATGTGACACAATCCTATTACTGCCATGCGACAGTCGAGCGTCGGTGATCGGCCGTGTGCCTTCTGCTTCCAGACATCGCTTCCCGCTTCCCATCCTAACAACATCAGACGTGGACGTGCAGGTGCTCAGTTCCACACGGTCGAGGTGTGAGTAGTAACGCAGAAATCTGATTCCTCCTCCGCCCGGCGCCATTACACGGCGTTCACTTTGCCTAATTAATTCTGACACGGCCGACGCTTGCAGAGACGTTAATGCCTTGAGAAATGCCGGCAGCCCAGGTGTCCTGCAGACCTCCATCCGGCTGTTCCCTCAGGTCGCCAGCCCCCCCCCCCGTGATGCAGCCATCAACCCATCCTTTCTCTCAGACCGTCAATACAACAAAACAAGCTGCTTCCCTTCCGTAAAAGTCCCCGAAGGAGCTCCGAGGTGAGTGAACGTCCCCGCATGCAGCCTGTTTGACCTCCGTTCACAACGTGGAAACCAAAGGTTTCTCTTCATTTCGGCCTGAAGCCAAAGCGTCTCCGCCGGGTGCTCCTCTGTCACCGGAGCAGATTAACCTCCGTCTCAATCGGGTGGTGTCATAATCCTGCAGCCCACCGCCATTTATCCAAACCTCCCGCGACGGCCGTTTAAACCAGGGGTGTCCAACATGAGGCCCGGGGGCCAGAACGGCCCGCCAGAGGATCTGATCCGGCCCAACATGTGGTTTTTATTTTTTTTAAGTATAAATATGAAAACTGACAGATTCTGATCTAAAAACACTAGATTGGCAAAAATGACATTCAAAACCGTCCTTGGTCAGAATTAATTAACGCGTCTGTGGAGGTCACATGACACAACACCTTTCACAATAAAGGTGTCCAATTTATGTGAAGTGATACTTTAGACATGTAAACTCAAAAAAAAAATTCCAGATGACAAATTGTTTTAATCCTGAATAAAAATACAATATGCGGATACAGTTGATTGGGGTTTTTTCTGCAAATATAATATCTGATTTCCTTTAATATGTATATTTCAGAATAGACTGGCACATTCTTGCAGTTACAAAGGATCAAAAGAAGGAAAGACTTTGACATTTGTCCAGATCTGCAGTTTAATATGTGATGTTTGACTTGTTGGGCCTCCAGAGGTCAGAGGTCAGGTTGATGTGGCTCCTCAACTGAAATCAGTTTGACCCCCCCCCTGATTTAAATGGACTGAAAACACAACAACATCCAGCGACTTCTGCTTTAACAGATTTCCGATCACTGTTCTTGGCCGGCACGGCGACAGCGTGGAGAACAAACACCGTCTGTGCTTTAATAAAGGAGTGAAGGTCGTTGGGCCGACGAGGTCTGCGGCGAATTACCAACAGGCTGCAACACGGCCATCGTGCAGACGAAGAAGAAAACACGTTTTGAATGGAGCTTCGACAGGTAGCGGGCGAAGAGTTTACATTTAATGAAAGGAAAAGCTGATGTCAGCAAAGAGAACAGAGTCGACGCAAAACGTTGGCTTGTAATTTCCTGCATATATTAGAACAAAGTACAGCCTTGTAATTTACTGGAATTGTCTTTTAGGCTCTCGGCTTCCACGACCTTAGACCTTTTTTCATGTGCAGCCAGAACCAATTCCAGAATGTCAGGATAAGAAGAGTTGGACAGCCGAGCTGCTTTCACTCTGCAGGCAGGACGAGAGAAAGAAATCAAGTCCTCATTGTGGGGGAATGTAAAGCCGTCTCATTCCACTCAAGTGAGAATCTTTTTACTCAATCGTTTCCTCAGAAGGTTTTTAAAAGCCGACAGGAAAAAGGGCATTAAACTGGATCCAGTCGTCTGGGAGGGAAAGCGATCATCTGGAAGAGCCTCCCGGGGCAAGCAGGGAAAGTGAGTTCATGGGTTTCCAGGAAAATATCTGAGGCTTGATATTCTGCCTCCAGTTCTCTTCTTCTTTCTTTCTTCCTCTCTTTCTTTCTATAAATAACTGAAATGGAGAAAAAGCCAGGTGGTGATCAGCTTTACATTCAGCAGATCAACTATTGCTGTGATGTCATTGGGGCTTTAATCTGAAGATGTGGTGAGACGTGAGAGGAGGTGGAGCTGCTGCAGGATCATTACTCCACCTGACGACCCCCCCCCCCCCCACACACACACACACACACACACACACACACACACACTGCAACCAGAGGAGGAGAAGCACCACAATGTCCTGGTGATAATTGAAGAGGAGTGCAGCCCTTCCTCTTCCTCTTCCTCTTCCCCTTCCCCTTCCGCTTCCTCTTCCCCTTCCGCTTCCTCTTCCCCTTCCCCTTCCCCTTCCCCTTCCCCTTCCGCTTCCTCTTCCCCTTCCCCTTCCCCTTCCCCTTCCCCTTCCCCTTCCCCTTCCCCTTCCCCTTCCTCTTCCTCTTCCCCTTCCCCTTCCCCTTCCCCTTCCGCTTCCCCTTCCCCTTCCCCTTCCCCTTCCCCTTCCCCTTCCCCTTCCGCTTCCTCTTCCCCTTCCGCTTCCTCTTCCCCTTCCCCTTCCCCTTCCCCTTCCCCTTCCGCTTCCTCTTCCCCTTCCCCTTCCCCTTCCCCTTCCCCTTCCTCTTCCCCTTCCCCTTCCCCTTCCCCTTCCCCTTCCCCTTC